>NW_025758731.1:0-5004 GCF_021184085.1 Oncorhynchus gorbuscha | reverse complement strand
TTGAGGATATATATCTCTGGGCCATGGTTTTGTGTTAGACGGTAGGCACGCCAGTCTACAACACAGTGTAATGAGGATATATATCTCTGGGCCTGGTTTCAGTAGGGCACGCCAGTCTACAACACAGTGTAATGAGGATATATATCTCTGGGCCTGGTTTCCCGGTAGGCAGTAGGCACGCCAGTCTACAACACAGTGTAATGAGGATATATCTCTAGGCTGGTTTCACGATAGGCACGCCAGTCTACAACACAGTGTAATGAGGATATATATCTCTGGGCCTGGTTTCAGTAGGCAGTAGGCACGCCAGTCTACAACACAGTGTAATGAGGATATATATATCTCTGGGCCTGGTTTCAGTAGGCAGTAGGCACGCCAGTCTACAACACAGTGTAATGAGGATATATATATCTCTGGGCCTGGTTTCAGTAGGCAGTAGGCACGCCAGTCTACAACACAGTGTAATGAGGATATATATCTCTGGGCCTGGTTTCAGTAGGCAGTAGGCACGCCAGTCTACAACACAGTGTAATGAGGATATATATCTCTGGGCCTGGTTTCAGTAGGCAGTAGGCACGCCAGTCTACAACACAGTGTAATGAGGATATATATCTCTGGGCCTGGTATCAGTAGGCAGTAGGCACGCCAGTCTACAACACAGTGTAATGAGGATATATATCTCTGGGCCTGGTTTCAGTAGGCACGCCAGTCTACAACACAGTGTAATGAGGATATATATCTCTGGGCCTGGTTTCAGTAGGCAGTAGGCACGCCAGTCTACAACACAGTGTAATGAGGATATATATCTCTGGGCCTGGTTTCAGTAGGCAGTAGGCACGCCAGTCTACAACACAGTGTAATGAGGATATATATCTCTGGGCCTGGTTTCAGTAGGCAGTTGGCACGCCAGTCTACAACACAGTGTAATGAGGATATATATCTCTGGGCCTGGTTTCAGTAGGCAGTAGGCACGCCAGTCTACAACACAGTGTAATGAGGATATATATCTCTGGGTCTGGCTTCAGTAGGCAGTAGGCACGCCAGTCTACAACACAGTGTAATGGCCTCCTTTACCCAAACCACCCCTCCAAAAGATCCCAATAGCCAATTCTAAATGAGACCTAGACAGGGTTAATGCTTATGGGCCAAAACACACAGACACAAGCACACTTCCCAGTTGATTTAACATGGCCCCGTGCAGCTGGAGTGGGCAGTCAGGCAGAAATGCACAAGCGCAATCACACTAACAACCTGCCTTGTGATTGGTCGACTGACGGCCCACCAGTCAGTGTGTGTGTGTGTGTGTGTGTGTGTGTGTGTGTGTGTGTGTGTGTGTGTGTGTGTGTGTGTGTGTGTGTGTGTGTGTGTGTGTGTGTGTGTGTGTGTGTGTGTGTGTGTGTGTGTGTGTGTGTGTGTGTGCGTGTGCTCCTATTGATTTATCTGTGTGTGTGTGTGTGAATGCATGTTGTCCATTTGACAGGCGTCCATTGTGGTACCATCGGCCAACTGGGTTGCCAGCTAAAATGCCAGCACCGGCAATCCTGTCGCATCGCATGGTGCCTCCTGGGAATCAGAGGACCCGTCCTTCCTTGTGTGTGATAGCTGAGAATGAGAGCATCCCTGTGCATTTTGTTTGTCTGATATATGCACTGGGTAAGAATCAGCGTCGTTTGTATATGCAAATGTGTACGCTTGTGTGTGTGTGTAATAACAATCATTTGGTGGGTGCTTATATTTGTCCTATTTTACACGTGCCAGTACGTATTAGTGTGTGTGTGTGTCCTTCCCACTCCTCTCTTGGCGTTGGTCTGTGAAATGCTTTAAAAGGAATTAAAACAAAACAAAAAGCAAATGAAAAACAACTACAGCTTGAACAGGCCGATCCTTTAAATGTATTAGCATTTTAATGGAAAGATAAGGCGTCTTTCTCTCTTTCTCTCCATCCTCCTCTCTCTATCTTCTCTCTCTCTACTCTCTCTCTACCTCTCCTCTTCTCTACTTCTCTCTACCTCTCTCTCTCTCTACCTCTCTCTCTCTACCTCTACCTCTCTCTCTACCTCTCTTTCTCTCCATCCCCTCTCTCTACCTCTCTCTCTCTCTCTCTACCTCTCTCTCTACCTCTCTCTCTCTCTCTCTACTCTCTCTCCATCCCTCTCTCTCCATTTCCTCTCTCTCTACCTCTCTCTCTCCATCCCCTCTCTCTACCCCCTCCTCTCTACCTATCTCTCTACCTCTCTCTCTCCATCCCTCTCTCTACCTCTCTCTACCTCTCTCTCTCTCTCCATCCCTCTCTCTCTCTCTCCATCCCTCTCTCTCTCCATCCCTCTCTCTCTCTCTCTCTACCTCTTTCTCTCTCTACCACTCTCTACCTCTCTCCATCTCTCTCGCTCTCTACCTTTCTCCGTACCTCTCGCTCTCTACCTCTCTCAGTCCCTCTCTCTACCTCTCTCCCGTCTCTCTCCGTCCCTCTCTCTACCTCTCTCCGTCTCTCTCTCTCACTCTCTCCGTCTCTCTCTCTGCCTCTCTCGTCTCTCTCTCTCTACCTCTCTCCGTCTCTCTCCGTCCCTCTCTCTCTACCTCTCCGTCCCCTCTCTCTACCTACCTCTCTCAGTCCCTCTCTCTACCTCTCTCCGTCCCCTCTCTCTCTCTACCTCTCCTCCGTCCACTCTCTCTCTCTACCTCTCTCCGTCCCTCTCTCTCTCTACCTCTCTCCGTCCCTCTCTACCTCTCTCTCCGTCCCTCTCTTTCTACCTCTCCGTCCCCCTCTCTCTCTACTCTCCGTCCCCTCTCTACCTCTCTCCGTCTCCCTCCTACCTCTCCTCCAATCCCCTCTCTCTCTCTACCTCTCTCCGTCCCTCTCTCTACCTCTCTCCATCCCCCTCTCTCTCTCTACCTCTCTCCGTCCCTCTCTCTACCTCTCTCCGTCTCTCTCTACCTCTCTCCGTCTCTCTCTCCCTCTCTCCGTCTCTCTCTAACTCTCTCCGTCTCTCTCTACCTCTCTCCGTCCCCCTCTCTCTCTCTACCTCTCTCCGTCCCTCTCTCGCTCTCCCTCCACTGCTGTTTGTGTAAGCACTCATATTTCCAATGTCGTGCACTGCTTTAGACCCGAGCTCTATGGACCCTGGTCCATAGACGCAGACTCAGATAGATGTTACATCAAAACGAAGGGCTTTCTGATTATCAGCCACTCAGAAATGCCAAAGCAGGTGAAATAGATATTATGTCTATATACAGTGTTGTAATGATGTGCAAATAGTTAAAGTACAAAAGGGAAAATAAATAAATATAATTATTGGTTGTATTTACAATGGTGTTTGTTCTTCACTGGTTGACCTTTTCTTGTGGCAACAGTTCACAAATCTGGCTGCTGCGATCACACACTGGTATTTCACCTAGTAGATATGGGAGTTTATCAACATTGGTTTTGCGTGTCTGTGTAATCTGAGGGAAATATGTGTCTCTAATATGGTCATACATTGGGCAGGAGGTTAGGAAGTGCAGATCAGTTTCCCCCTCATTTTGAAATTATCTTTTTGCTTTCTCATGATTTGGATAGGGTTCTGCAGACTTCTGTCTGTCTGTCTGTCTGTCTGTCTGTCTGTCTGTCTGTCTGTCTGTCTGTCTGTCTGTCTGTCTGTCTGTCTGTCTGTCTGTCTGTCTGTCTGTCTGTCTGTCTGTCTGTCTGTCTGTCTGTCTCTCTCTCTCTCTCTCTCTCTCTGTCTCTCTCAGAGGAGTAGATGGGAATGAACGGAGAAAGGGACATGTGGTGAAGGGAGAAATGGACAAAGAGAGAGAGGGAGAAAGAGATGAAAGAGATGAATGGTATTTCCCTCTAAAACCTTAGTCCAGCCCACTGCAGAAGCTAATCACACCATGATAGGTCAGAGGTCAACTTTCAGCGGGGTCACCGGCGTGTCACACCCCCCCCACCACCACTCCGAGCCAGCCAATGATAGACGAGGAGTGTGTGTGTGTGTGTGCGCACGTGTTTTACTTCCAAAGTGACGCCCTTCAAAAATGTAGCCAATTAAAAAGAGAAGAGTGCAGGAATGCCTGGTGAACAGAGGGGGTTTGTGTGGAGGGTTAGTCCAGGCATTCCTGGAGAGAGAGAGAGAGAGAGAGAGTGTGTGTGTGGGTGGGTGGGTGGAGATGGTCGATCAGTCCAGTCACCACTCTGGCCCAGTAGAACATCTTCCATACAGTGACAGAGAGTTCTAGTAAACCTGGGGAAGGCAGGTCCAATGCCACGACACCATGCCCAGCACAACGTTGTCACAGCAAACCACTATCCATTACCAAGTGTTCATCTAAACAGTTGGAAGTCCAACTTCAACCAAATGAAGAAAGCTAGAAATGAATACTAATATATATCAGTGTCCAGTGCTGCTGTGAAGGTTCTAGACTCGAGTAGTGTAAGAGTGTGTGTGTGTGTGTTGTTTTATCTCCAGAGGGGATCAGAGAGCAGTATGTACAGCTAAATCCACATATTAGAAGAGTTCCCCTTTGAGAGTGCGTAGGAGCGATTCTCCTGTCTCTCTCTGTTATATTCACTGAGGTCTCATCAGAGTTCTCCCTACAGAATACACAGAGGAGACTAGACTCACCCTCCTGCTCATCTGCAGTTGAATAAGGGAGCCATCGTGTGTATGGCAGCGTGTGAAGGTCTGCATGGGAGTGAGAGAGGGGCCTGTGGCTAGACTGCAGGAGGAAGTTACAGAGATGCTGTATGGCAGCGTGTGAAGGTCTGCATGGGAGTGAGAGAGGGGCCTGTGGCTAGACTGCAGGAGGAAGTTACAGAGATGCTGTATGGCAGCGTGTGAAGGTCTGCATGGGAGTGAGAGAGGGGCCTGTGGCTAGACTGCAGGGGGAAGTTACAGAGATGCTGTATGGCAGCGTGTGAAGGTCTGCATGGGAGTGAGAGAGGGGCCTGTGGCTAGACTGCAGGAGGAAGTTACAGAGATGCTGTATGGCAGCGTGTGAAGGTCTGCATGGGAGTGAGAGAGG
>NW_025758730.1:0-5005 GCF_021184085.1 Oncorhynchus gorbuscha | reverse complement strand
GAGAGTGTGTTACAACCATGACAACAGTACACAGCCCAGAGAGTGTGTTACAACCATGACAACAGTTAACAGTACACAGCCCAGAGAGTGTGTTACAACCATGACAACAGTACACAGCCCAGAGAGTGTGTTACAACCATGACAACAGTACACAGACCAGAGAGTGTGTTACAACCATGACAACAGTACACAGCCCAGAGAGTGTGTTACAACCATGACAACAGTACACAGCCCAGAGAGTGTGTTACAACCATGACAACAGTACACAGCCCAGAGAGTGTGTTACAACCATGACAACAGTACACAGTCCAGCAAGACTCATTCAAGGCAGACTTAAATGATTGAATTGAAAGCATTCTTGTTCAGTCAGATTTAATTGGATCTTTAAATTTTTCTCTAAATCCAGACACAATTATGTCACAAATGTTACAATATGTCTCCTTCTGATGTTAAACACCATGAAATGTCAGTTGATTTTGACTGTATAAAAAAGGTTGATTTTTTTCATCACATGGCCCATCCCACGTACATTTGGACGGAGTACTTGAGCATAAAAAAAAGTTCAGCAAAGCTCATCAAATGCAAAAAATATATACAGTATATATATGAAAGTCAAGTTTCAAGAGATGAGGGAGCGGTCTTTGCTACAGTATGTTAATGAGCTTAAGCTTGAGTGGAGAGAGAGAGATGGCGGGGCATATGACTGACCTGTCCTCTCCCCTCCTTTCCTTTCCTTTCCTTTCATTTCCTTTCCTTTCATTTCCTTTCCTCTCCTTTCCTTTCCTTTCCTTTCCTTTCCTCTCCTCTCCTCTCCGTCACCCAAAGGCCTGGTGCACACACACACACACACACACACACACACACACACACACACACACACACACACACACACACACACACACACACACACACACACACACACACACACACACACACACACACACACACAGAGAGAGAGAGAGAGAGAGAGAGAGAGAGAGAGAGAGAGAGAGAGAGAGAGAGAGAGAGAGAGAGAGAGAGAGAGAGAGAGAGAGAGAGAGAGAGAGAGAGAGCACCCTGGCTGTATTCCACCTCGGGGTCAGCTGGGAGCCAGCAGCCCTTCTGCAGCCAAGCCAGCCGGTGACAAGAGGAGAGGAGAGGGGGAACACACCACTGCCTATGCTCTCTGTCAGAGCGGGGAGGTGATAGCCCGACCAGCAGGGGCAGTAGTGATGGCATCTCTTAACTGACGCACTGACCCAAAAGAGCAATCAGTCATTTTATCCACCCGCTACACATCACTCAAATACAAACTGATAACATTTTTAGATCATCCATCTATTTCACTAGGCCTATTTCTTCTGGTTTCTGGTTAACCCCAGTCTTAACCAACACATGAAGGTATCTGACCAGCTTCATCCATGCTGTATTGGTGTGTTACTGTATATTTCTGTTGGAGGGTGAATGGTGGCAGCGGATGAGGCCACACCTGTGTGTCAGAGCAGGGGCTTGGCACAGGCCCCCAGGCAGAAGGTGTTTTCTATGCCCACTCTCCTGGCTCCTGGTCGCCATGACAGCGGATGATGAATGGACATTATTAGGGGAATAATAAAAGCGGATGGCATCGGTTGCCATGCCGGCCAGAGAGGAGTGTACAGACAGACAGGCATCCCTGGGCACAATTACCCAGCAAATATGTGATGATGGAGATGGCAGATGTTGCACCGGTTTGGCTGAGAGAGGGGACCTGTGTGTGTGGTGGCCAGTGTGTTGATTGTCATGGCTGGTGAAGCCTAGGGCAGTTGTCAGCTGCAGGGCTGTGTGTGTGAGGCAGATTGGCTTGGCAGCAGGTGGAACGAGGACTAAAATCTGTCCACACACACTCCACTGTCCCCATTTCAGTACATTGTCACTGTAAACATGTGGTGGGCCATGGGCAAAACTGTGAACACGCACCAAAACTTACCCAGCTTGCAAGTGGGAAAGGGAATCTTCAGAGTGATTTATTGCTTTTAAATTGGAATCGGAATAAAAGCTAGTTCTCATGGTAATTATTTGAGGGGTTTTCGATCATTTAGAGAAATGATTCATTTTGGTAGTTATTTTTCAATGCTATGTCTTTCTATCACACAGACACTGTTGCCAGTGCCAACATGGCCTGACTGCTGATGCTTTGATTCGTACACTTTCTCCATCCATCTTCTTCTGTTATACAAGATGTCCACGAGTCGGCATTAGCCCTTTTACTGTAGCTCTGTCTCCAGTGTTTTAATGGACACACCACCACAATATCACACAGCCAAACCACCAGTTCCCCTCAATATACAATACAACCAACCATAACTTGTTTTTACAACAAACGTGATCTGTGCTTTCTATGCCCACCTACAGTGCCTTCAGAAACTATTCATACCCCTTGAATTATGCCACATTTTGTTGTTACAGCCTGAATTCAAAATGGATTAAAAAGATGTTGTTCTTCACCCATCTACACACAATAACCCATAATGATAAAATTAAACCTGTTTTTAGAAATGTTAGTAAATGTATTGAAAATGAAAGGCAGATATATCTTATTGACATAAGTATTCACACCCCTGAGTCAATACTTTGTAGAAGCACCTTTGGCAGCGAATACAACTGTGAGTCTTTCTGGGTAAGTCTAAGAGTGATGACAGCTGTGAGTGTTTCTGGGTAAGTCTAAGAGTGATGACAGCTGTGAGTGTTTCTGGGTAAGTCTAAGGGTGATTACAGCTGTGAGTGTTTCTGGGTAAGTCTCTAAGAGTGATTACAGCTGTGAGTGTTTCTGGGTAAGTCTCTAAGAGTGATTATAGCTGTGAGAGTTTCTGGGTAAGTCTAAGAGTGATTACAGCTGTGAGTGTTTCTGGGTAAGTCTCTAAGTGTGATTACAGCTGTGAGTGTTTCTGGGTAAGTCTCTAAGAGTGATTACAGCTGTGAGTGTTTCTGGGTAAGTCTCTAAGAGTGATTACAGCTGTGAGTGTTTCTGGGTAAGTCTAAGAGTGATTACAGCTGTGAGTGTTTCTGGGTAAGTCTAAGAGTGATTACAGCTGTGAGTGTTTCTGGGTAAGTCTCTTAGAGTGATTACAGCTGTGAGTGTTTCTGGGTAAGTCTCTAAGAGTGATTACAGCTGTGAGTGTTTCTGGGTAAGTCTCTAAGAGTGATTACAGCTGTGAGTGTTTCTGGGTAAGTCTAAGAGTGATTACAGCTGTGAGTGTTTCTGGGTAAGTCTCTAAGAGTGATTACAGCTGTGAGTGTTTCTGGGTAAGTCTCTTAGAGTGATTACAGCTGTGAGTGTTTCTGGGTAAGTCTCTAAGAGTGATTACAGCTGTGAGTGTTTCTGGGTAAGTCTAAGAGTGATTACAGCTGTGAGTGTTTCTGGGTAAGTCTAAGAGTGATTACAGCTGTGAGTGTTTCTGGGTAAGTCTCTGATTACAGTGATTACAGCTGTGAGTGTTTCTGGGTAAGTCTCTAAGAGTGATTACAGCTGTGAGTGTTTCTGGGTAAGTCTCTAAGAGTAAGTGTGAGTGTTTCTCTCTAAGAGTGATTACAGCTGTGAGTGATTACAGCTGTGAGTGTTTCTGGGTAAGTCTAAGAGTGATTACAGCTGTGAGTGTTTCTGGGTAAGTCTCTAAGAGTGATTACAGCTGTGAGTGTTTCTGGGTAAGTCTAAGAGTGATTACAGCTGTGAGTGTTTCTGGGTAGGTCTCAAGTCTCTGGGTAAGAGTAAGAGTTACAGCTGTGAGTGTTTCTGGGTAAGTCTCTAAGAGTGATTACAGCTGTGAGTGTTTCTGAGTAAGTCTCTAAGAGTGATTACAGCTGTGAGTGTTTCTGGGTAAGTCTCTAAGAGTGATTACAGCTGTGAGTGTTTCTGGGTAAGTCTCTAAGAGTGATTACAGCTGTGAGTGTTTCTGGGTAAGTCTCTAAGAGTGATTACAGCTGTGAGTGTTTCTGGGTAAGTCTAAGAGTGATTACAGCTGTGAGTGTTTCTGGGTAAGTCTAAGAGTGATTACAGCTGTGAGTGTTTCTGGGTAAGTCTCTTAGAGTGATTACAGCTGTGAGTGTTTCTGGGTAAGTCTCTAAGAGTGATTACAGCTGTGAGTGTTTCTGGGTAAGTCTCCAAGTGTGATTACAGCTGTGAGTGTTTCTGGGTGAGTCTAAGAGTGATTACAGCTGTGAGTGTTTCTGGGTAAGTCTAAGAGTGATTACAGCTGTGAGTGTTTCTGGGTAAGTCTAAGAGTGATTACAGCTGTAAGTGTTTCTGGGTAAGTCTAAGAGAGATTACAGCTGTGAGTGTTTCTGGGTAAGTCTCTAAGAGTGATTACAGCTGTGAGTGTTTCTGGGTAAGTCTCTAAGAGTGATTACAGCTGTGAGTGTTTCTGGGTAAGTCTCTAAGAGTGTTTACAGCTTTGAGTGTTTCTGGGTAAGTCTCTAAGAGTGATTACAACTGTGAGTGTTTCTGGATAAGTCTCTAAGAGTGATTACAGCTGTGAGTGTTTCTGGGTAAGTCTCTAACAGTGATTACAGCTGTGATTGTTTCTGGGTAAGTCTCTAAGAGTGATTACAGCTGTGAGTGTTTATGGGTAAGTCTCTAAGAGTGATTACAACTGTGAGTGTTTCTGGGTAGGTCTCTAAGAGTGATTACAGCTGTGAGTGTTTCTGGGTAGGTCTCTGTGAGAGTGATTACAGCTGTGAGTGTTTCTGGGTAAGTCTCTAAGAGTGATTACAGCTGTGAGTGTTTCTGGGTAAGTCTAAGAGTGATTACAGCTGTGAGTGTTTCTGGGTAAGTCTAAGAGTGATTACAGCTGTGAGTGTTTCTGGGTAAGTCTCTAAGAGTGATTACAGCTGTGAGTGTTTCTGGGTAAGTCTCTAAGAGTGATTACAGCTGTGAGTGTTTCTGGTCTCTAAGAGTATTACAGCTGTGAGTGTCTCTAAGAGTGATTACAGCTGTGAGTGTTTCTGGGTAAGTCTCTAAGAGTGATTACAGCTGTGAGTGTTTCTGGGTAAG
>NW_025758729.1:0-5006 GCF_021184085.1 Oncorhynchus gorbuscha | reverse complement strand
TTAAACTCACCCAGGGTCGCTAACACAGTCAGGCTTCACAGTTTTAAACTCACCCAGGGTCACTAACACAGTCAGGCTTCACAGTTTTAAACTCACTGAGGGTCACTAACACAGTCAGGCTTCACAGTTTTAAACTCACTGAGGGTCACTAACACAGTCAGGCTTCACGAGTTTTAAACTCACTGAGGGTCACTAACACAGTCAGGCTTCACAGTTTTAAACTCACTGAGGGTCACTAACACAGTCAGGCTTCACAGTTTTAAACTCACTGAGGGTCACTAACACAGTCAGGCTTCACAGTTTTAAACTCACCGAGGGTCACTAACACAGTCAGGCTTCACAGTTTTAAACTCACCCAGGGTCACTAACACAGTCAGGCTTCACAGTTTTAAACTCACCCAGGGTCACTAACACAGTCAGGCTTCACAGTTTTAAACTCACCCAGGGTCACTAACACAGTCAGGCTTCACAGTTTTAAACTCACTCAGGGTCACTAACACAGTCAGGCTTCACAGTTTTAAACTCACCCGAGGGTCACTAACACAGTCAGGCTTCACAGTTTTAAACTCACTGAGGGTCACTAACACAGTCAGGCTTCACAGTTTTAAACTCACTGAGGGTCACTAACACAGTCAGGCTTCACAGTTTTAAACTCACTGAGGGTCACTAACACAGTCAGGCTTCACAGTTTTAAACTCACCCAGGGTCACTAACACAGTCAGGCTTCACAGTTTTAAACTCACCCAGGGTCACTAACACAGTCAGGCTTCACAGTTTTAAACTCACTCAGGGTCACTAACACAGTCAGGCTTCACAGTTTTAAACTCACTGAGGGTCACTAACACAGTCAGGCTTCACAGTTTTAAACTCACTGAGGGTCACTAACACAGTCAGGCTTCACAGTTTTAAACTCACCCAGGGTCACTAACACAGTCAGGCTTCACAGTTTTAAACTCACCCAGGGTCACTAACACAGTCAGGCTTCACAGTTTTAAACTCACTGAGGGTCACTAACACAGTCAGGCTTCACAGTTTTAAACTCACTGAGGGTCACTAACACAGTCAGGCTTCACAGTTTTAAACTCACTGAGGGTCACTAACACAGTCAGGCTTCACAGTTTTAAACTCACTGAGGGTCACTAACACAGTCAGGCTTCACAGTTTTAAACTCACCGAGGGTCACTAACACAGTCAGGCTTCACAGTTTTAAACTCACTGAGGGTCACTAACACAGTCAGGCTTCACAGTTTTAAACTCACCCAGGGTCACTAACACAGTCAGGCTTCACAGTTTTAAACTCACTGAGGGTCACTAACACAGTCAGGCTTCACAGTTTTAAACTCACTGAGGGTCACTAACACAGTCAGGCTTCACAGTTTTAAACTCACTGAGGGTCACTAACACAGTCAGGCTTCACAGTTTTAAACTCACTCGAGGGTCACTAACACAGTCAGGCTTCACAGTTTTAAACTCACTGAGGGTCACTAACACAGTCAGGCTTCACAGTTTTAAACTCACTGAGGGTCACTAACACAGTCAGGCTTCACAGTTTTAAACTCACCCAGGGTCACTAACACAGTCAGGCTTCACAGTTTTAAACTCACCCAGGGTCACTAACACAGTCAGGCTTCACAGTTTTAAACTCACCCAGGGTCACTAACACAGTCAGGCTTCACAGTTTTAAACTCACCCAGGGTCACTAACACAGTCAGGCTTCACAGTTTTAAACTCACTGAGGGTCACTAACACAGTCAGGCTTCACAGTTTTAAACTCACTGAGGGTCACTAACACAGTCAGGCTTCACAGTTTTAAACTCACTGAGGGTCACTAACACAGTCAGGCTTCACAGTTTTAAACTCACTGAGGGTCACTAACACAGTCAGGCTTCACAGTTTTAAACTCACTGAGGGTCACTAACACAGTCAGGCTTCACAGTTTTAAACTCACCCAGGGTCACTAACACAGTCAGGCTTCACAGTTTTAAACTCACCCAGGGTCACTAACACAGTCAGGCTTCACAGTTTTAAACTCACCCAGGGTCACTAACACAGTCAGGCTTCACAGTTTTAAACTCACTCAGGGTCACTAACACAGTCAGGCTTCACAGTTTTAAACTCACCCAGGGTCACTAACACAGTCAGGCTTCACAGTTTTAAACTCACTGAGGGTCACTAACACAGTCAGGCTTCACAGTTTTAAACTCACTGAGGGTCACTAACACAGTCAGGCTTCACAGTTTTAAACTCACTGAGGGTCACTAACACAGTCAGGCTTCACAGTTTTAAACTCACTGAGGGTCACTAACACAGTCAGGCTTCACAGTTTTAAACTCACTGAGGGTCACTAACACAGTCAGGCTTCACAGTTTTAAACTCACCCAGGGTCACTAACACAGTCAGGCTTCACAGTTTTAAACTCACCCAGGGTCACTAACACAGTCAGGCTTCACAGTTTTAAACTCACTGAGGGTCACTAACACAGTCAGGCTTCACAGTTTTAAACTCACTGAGGGTCACTAACACAGTCAGGCTTCACAGTTTTAAACTCACCCAGGGTCACTAACACAGTCAGGCTTCACAGTTTTAAACTCACCCAGGGTCACTAACACAGTCAGGCTTCACAGTTTTAAACTCACTGAGGGTCACTAACACAGTCAGGCTTCACAGTTTTAAACTCACCCAGGGTCACTAACACAGTCAGGCTTCACAGTTTTAAACTCACTGAGGGTCACTAACACAGTCAGGCTTCACAGTTTTAAACTCACTGAGGGTCACTAACACAGTCAGGCTTCACAGTTTTAAACTCACTGAGGGTCACTAACACAGTCAGGCTTCACAGTTTTAAACTCACCGGGGGTCACTAACACAGTCAGGCTTCACAGTTTTAAACTCACCCAGGGTCACTAACACAGTCAGGCTTCACAGTTTTAAACTCACCCAGGGTCACTAACACAGTCAGGCTTCACAGTTTTAAACTCACTGAGGGTCACTAACACAGTCAGGCTTCACAGTTTTAAACTCACCCAGGGTCACTAACACAGTCAGGCTTCACAGTTTTAAACTCACTGAGGGTCACTAACACAGTCAGGCTTCACAGTTTTAAACTCACTGAGGGTCACTAACACAGTCAGGCTTCACAGTTTTAAACTCACTGAGGGTCACTAACACAGTCAGGCTTCACAGTTTTAAACTCACTGAGGGTCACTAACACAGTCAGGCTTCACAGTTTTAAACTCACCCAGGGTCACTAACACAGTCAGGCTTCACAGTTTTAAACTCACCCAGGGTCACTAACACAGTCAGGCTTCACAGTTTTAAACTCACTGAGGGTCACTAACACAGTCAGGCTTCACAGTTTTTAAACTCACCCAGGGTCACTAACACAGTCAGGCTTCACAGTTTTAAACTCACCTAGGGTCACTAACACAGTCAGGCTTCACAGTTTTAAACTCACCCAGGGTCACTAACACAGTCAGGCTTCACAGTTTTAAACTCACTGAGGGTCACTAACAGAGTCAGGTCACAAAGCTAAACTCACTGAGGGTCACTAACAGAGTCAGGCTTCACAGTTTTAAACTCACTGAGGGTCACTAACTACAGTCAGGCTTCACAGTTTTAACTCACTGAGGGTCACTAACACAGTCAGGCTTCACAGTTTTAAACTCACTGGAGGGTCACTAACACAGTCATCAGGCTTCACAGTTTTAAACTCACTCCAGGGTCAGCTAACACAGTCAGGCTTCACAGTTTTAAACTCACTGAGGGTCACTAACACAGTCAGGCTTCACAGTTTTAAACTCACTGAGGGTCACTAACACAGTCAGGCTTCACAGTTTTAAACTCACCCAGGGTCACTAACACAGTCAGGCTTCACAGTTTAAACTCACTGAGGGTCACTAACACAGTCAGGCTTCACAGTTTTAAACTCACTGAGGGTCACTAACACAGTCAGGCTTCACAGTTTTAAACTCACCCAGGGTCACTAACACAGTCAGGCTTCACAGTTTTAAACTCACCCAGGGTCACTAACACAGTCAGGCTTCACAGTTTTAAACTCACCCAGGGTCACTAACACAGTCAGGCTTCACAGTTTTAAACTCACTGAGGGTCACTAACACAGTCAGGCTTCACAGTTTTAAACTCACTGAGGGTCACTAACACAGTCAGGCTTCACAGTTTTAAACTCACTGAGGGTCACTAACACAGTCAGGCTTCACAGTTTTAAACTCACTGAGGGTCACTAACACAGTCAGGCTTCACAGTTTTAAACTCACCCAGGGTCACTAACACAGTCAGGCTTCACAGTTTTAAACTCACCCAGGGTCACTAACACAGTCAGGCTTCACAGTTTTAAACTCACTGAGGGTCACTAACACAGTCAGGCTTCACAGTTTTAAACTCACTGAGGGTCACTAACACAGTCAGGCTTCACAGTTTTAAACTCACTGAGGGTCACTAACACAGTCAGGCTTCACAGTTTTAAACTCACTCGAGGGTCACTAACACAGTCAGGCTTCACAGTTTTAAACTCACTGAGGGTCACTAACACAGTCAGGCTTCACAGTTTTAAACTCACTGAGGGTCACTAACACAGTCAGGCTTCACAGTTTTAAACTCACTGAGGGTCACTAACACAGTCAGGCTTCACAGTTTTAAACTCACTGAGGGTCACTAACACAGTCAGGCTTCACAGTTTTAAACTCACTGAGGGTCACTAACACAGTCAGGCTTCACAGTTTTAAACTCACTGAGGGTCACTAACACAGTCAGGCTTCACAGTTTTAAACTCACTGAGGGTCACTAACACAGTCAGGCTTCACAGTTTTAAACTCACCTGAGGGTCACTAACACAGTCAGGCTTCACAGTTTTAAACTCACCTGAGGGTCACTAACACAGTCAGGCTTCACAGTTTTAAACTCACTGAGGGTCACTAACACAGTCAGGCTTCACAGTTTTAAAACTCACCCAGGGTCACTAACACAGTCAGGCTTCACAGTTTAAACTC
>NW_025758728.1:0-5007 GCF_021184085.1 Oncorhynchus gorbuscha | reverse complement strand
TACATTTTTACATTTAAGTCATTTAGCAGACGCTCTTATCCAGAGCGACTTACAAATTGGTGCAATCACCTTATGACATCCAGTGGGACAGTCACTTAACAATAGTGCATCTAAAACTTAGGGGGGGTGGGGTGAGAGGGATTACTTAACCTATCCTAGGTATTCCTTAAAGAGGTGGGGTTTCAGGTGTCTCCGGAAGGTGGTGATTGACTCCGCTGTCCTGGCGTCGTGAGGGAGTTTGTTCCACCATTGGGGGGCCAGGGCAGCGAACAGTTTTGACTGGGCTGAGCGGGAGCTGTACTTCCTCAGTGGTAGGGAGGCGAGCAGGCCAGAGGTGGATGAACGCAGTGCCCTTGTTTGGGTGTAGGGCCTGATCAGAGCCTGGAGGTACTGAGGTGCCGTTCCCCTCACAGCTCCGTAGGCAAGCACCATGGTCTTGTAGCGGATGCGAGCTTCAACTGGAAGCCAGTGGAGAGAACGGAGGAGCGGGGTGACGTGAGAGAACTTGGGAAGGTTGAACACCAGACGGGCCAGGTGGTGTTCTGGATGAGTTGAAGGGGTTTAACGGGCACAGGCAGGAGCTCCAGCCCAACAGCGAGTTGCAGTAATCCAGACGGAGATGACAAGTGCCTGGATTAGGACCTGCACCGCTTCCTGTGTGAGGCAGGGTCGTACTCTGCGGATGTTGTAGAGCATGAACCTACAGGAACGGGCCACCGCCTTGATGTTAGTTGAGAACGACAGGGTGTTGTCCAGGATCACGCCAAGGTTCTTGGCGCTCTGGGAAGGAGGACACAATGGGAGTTGTCAACCGTGATGGCGAGATCATGGAACGGGCAGTCCTTCCCCGGGAGGAAGAGCAGCTCCGTCTTGCCGAGGTTCAGCTTGAGGTGGTGATCCGTCATCCACACTGATATGTCTGCCAGACATGCAGAGATGCGATCGCCACCTGGTCAATCAGAAGGGGGAAAGGAGAAGATTAATTGTGTGTCGTCTGCATAGCAATGATAAGAGAGACCATGTGAGGTTATGACAGAGCCAAAGTGACTTGGTGTATAGCGAGAATAGGAGAGGGCCAAGAACAGAGCCCTGGGGGACACCAGTGGTGAGCGCGTGGTGAGGAGACAGATTCTCGCCACGCCACCTGGTAGGAGCGACCTGTCAGGTGGGAGGACGCAATCAAGCGTGGGCCGCGCCGGAGATGCCCAACTCGGAGAGGGTGGAGAGGAGGATCTGATGGTTCACAGTATCGAAGGCAGCCGATAGATCTAGAAGGATGAGAGCAGAGGAGAGAGAGTTAGCTTTAGCAGTGCGGAGCGCCTCCGAGATACAGAGGGAGAGCAGTCTCAGTTGAATGACTAGTCTTGAAACCTGACTGATTTGGATCAAGAAGGTCATTCAGAGAGAGATAGCGGGAGAGCTGGCCAAGGGACGGCACGTTCAAGAGTTTTGGAGAGAAAAGAAAAGAAGGGATACTGGTCTGTAATTGTTGACATCGGAGGGATCGAGTGTAGGTTTTTTTTCAGAAGGGTGCAACTCTCGCTCTCTTGAAGACGGAAGGGACGTAGCCAGCGGTCAGGGATGAGTTGATGAGCGAGGTGAGGTAAGGAGAAGGTCTCCGGAAATGGTCTGGAGAAGAGAGGAGGATAGGGTCAAGCGGGCAGGTTGTTGGGCGCCGGCCGTCACAAGACGCGAGATTTCATCTGGAGAGAGGGGGAGAAAGAGGTCAGAGCACAGGGTAGGGCAGTGTGAGCAGAACCAGCGGTGTCGTTTGACTTAGCAAACGAGGATCGGATGTCGTCGACCTTCTTTTCAAAATGGTTGACGAAGTCATCTGCAGAGAGGGAGGAGGGGGGAGGGGGCGGAGGATTCAGGAGGGAGGAGAAGGTGGCAAAGAGCTTCCTAGGGTTGGAGGCAGAAGCTTGGAATTTAGCGTGGTAGAAAGTGGCTTTAGCAGCAGAGACAGAGGAGGAAAATGTAGAGAGGAGGGAGTGAAAGGATGCCAGGTCCGCAGGGAGGCGAGTTTTCCTCCATTTCCGCCGGCTGCCCGGAGCCCTGTTCTGTGAGCTCGCAATGAGTCATCGAGCCACGGAGCGGGAGGGGAGGACCGAGCCGGCCTGGAGGATAGGGGACATAGAGAGTCAAGGGATGCAGAGAGGGAGGAGAGGAGGGTTGAGGAGGCAGAATCAGGAGATAGGTGGGAGAAGGTTTGAGGCGGAGGGAAGAGATGATAGGATGGAAGAGGAGAGAGAGTAGCGGAGAGAGCGAAGGTTGGGACGGCGCGATACCATCCGGAGTAGGGGCAGTGTGGGAGTGTTGGATGAGAGCGAGAGGGAAAAGGATACAAGGCAGTGGTCGGAGACTTGGAGGGGAGTTGCAATGAGGTTAGTGGAAGAACAGCATCTAGTAAAGATGAGGTCGAGCGTATTGCCTGCCTTGTGAGTAGGGGGGAAGGTGAGAGGGTGAGGTCAAAAGAGGAGAGGAGTGGAAAGAAGGAGGCAGAGAGGAAAGAGTCAAAGGTAGACGTGGGGAGGTTAAAGTCGCCCAGAACTGTGAGAGGTGAGCCGTCCTCAGGAAAGGAGCTTATCAAGGCATCAAGCTCATTGATGAACTCTCCGAGGGAACCTGGAGGGCGATAAATGATAAGGATGTTAAGCTTGAAAGGGCTAGTGAGCTAGCTAGATTAGCTTTGACTTGCAGCATGGGATAACCACATTTTAAAAGACTCCTCTGTCTCGTCTACCGTGGTGGGAACAAAGCAGCACGAAGCAGCTAACTGGGCTAGAGAGGCGAAGGCTAGCTGTAGCGCTAGTTTCGACTGGAGACTGAGAAGAAAACGTTCCTTTAGGTAAGTGTGCTCAGTCCTCATGACGAGAAGCTCATATCCTACACTGAACAAGTCACAGTTAAGCAGTTGTTCAAGTCGTGTTGAGGAGCGACAGCGTGTTTGCCTTCTCCCTAAGGAAGAAAATGATAATGAAGTAGAGGGCAGGACCGTGGCACCAAAGATTCTTTGTAACTAAACCAAGATAGACCACACCTTGTCATTTCAAATGGGAACAAATGAGTCATAGTGGGAAGAACAAGCAAGGAGATGGGCAGAGCCAAGCACGATCTAGCGAGATCCTATTGGGGTGTTCTAGCAGACATTTGCATATTTCTGTTGGGGAACGCCTACTCCGTGAAGTGTGCATGTGCAATAACTCAATTTGCCTTTGCACTCCTTCTAAGCAATGTCATTTTTGAAACTTTGGCAAGTGTAAAGTTTACAAAACGTAATCCACTCTGTTCATAAGAGATTCTACTCTTGGGAACAGAAAACTGTATTGAGATCAAATGTTTCATCGATGAGAAAATGTGCAGAATGTCGGCCAAAATCGATCTCATTCCATCTTTTTCCCACTGCCGGCCACTGGGCTACCTCACTCAATACCATATTTGGTATTGTAAAGAATGGTGCCTTAGGAGATGGCTGCCGTTTACGATCGCGTAACCAGTTGTGCTATTGTATTTTTTTGCGTTATTTGTAACTAATTTTATACATAATGTTTCTGCCACTGTGTCTTATGACTGGAAGGAGCTTCTAGATATCAGAACAGCGATTACTTACCCATACTGGAGAATACTTTTTCTTCAACGAGTCAGACGGGAATAATTTACTCAGACGCCCGACAAGGCCCTCATCCCCGTCATTCGTAGGAGGAGGAGATGAGGTATCGCGACGAAGGTCCAGGTGCCTTGTTAGGATCTGTCGACAAGAGGGCACCCACCTTACCATCAGTCCTATTAGCCACGCATAACTTCAATCGATAATAAAATAGACAAACCATGATAATGTGTATCCTACCAACGGGACATTAAAAACCGTAATATCTTATGTTCCACTGAGTCGATGAACGATGACATGAATAACATATAGCTGGCTCTGGTTTTAAGCTTTTTCGGCAGGATAGAACAGGGGCCCTGGTAAGACAAGGGGTGACGGTCTATGTAAGTATTTGTAAACAACAGCTGGTGCACGAAATCTAAGGAAGTCTCAAGGTTTTGCTCGCCTGAGGTAGAGTATCTCATGATAAGCTGTAGACCACACTATTTACCAAGAGATTTTTCATCTGTATTTTTTGTAGCTGTCTATATACCACCACAAACCGATGCTGGCACTAAGACCGCACTCAATGAGCTGTATACGTCCATAAGCAAACAGGAAAAAACTCTAGACCACCTTTACTCCACACACAGAGACACGTATAAAGCTCTCCCTCACCCTCCATTTTGCAAATCTGACCATAATTATATGAAAGCAGGAAGCACCAGTGACTCGGTCAATAAGGAAGTGCTCAGATGAAGCAGATGCTAAGCTACATGACTGTTTTGTTTTGCTAGCACAGACTGGAATATATTCCGGGATTCTTCCGATGGCATTGAGGAGTACACCACATCAGTCACTGGCTTCATCAATAAATGCATCGATGACGTGGTCCCCACAGTGACTGTACGTACATACCCCAACCAGAAGCCATGGATTACAGGCAACAGCCGCACTGAGCTAAAGGGTAGAGCTGCCTCTTAAAAGGAGCTGGACTCTAACCCGGAAACTTATAAGAAATCCTGGTATGCCCTCAGACGACCCATCAAAAAGGCAAAGCGTCAATACAGGACTTAGATTGAATCGTACTACACCAGTTCTGACGCTCAGTGGATGTGACAGGGCTTCCAAACTATTACAGCCTACAAAGGGAAGCACAGCCGCGAGCTGCCCAGTGACACGATCCTACCAGACGAGCTAAATTACTTCTATGCTCGCTTCGAGTCAAGTAACACTGAAGCATGCATGAGAGCATCAGCTGTTCCGGATGACTGTGTGATCACGCTCTCCGTAGCCGATGTGAGTAAGACCTTTGAACAGGTCAACATTCCCAAGGCCGCAGGGCCAGACGGATTACCAGGACGTGTACTCCGAGCATGTGCTGACCAACTGGCAAATGTCTTCACTGACATTTTCATCCT
>NW_025758727.1:0-5007 GCF_021184085.1 Oncorhynchus gorbuscha | reverse complement strand
GACACATAGCCATCACTTTATGTCCTCGTGTGACAATAAGCTGCTGGACTGGTGGCTACAAAGGGCAGCCCATGTGGATATGTTGAGGGGATTCCAGGTCAAGCAGAGGGCTAGGGGTCCTTAACCATGTGAAAGTGAAGTATCGTCTTCCAGCCAGACAGCTGAGTAAGAGGTACAAGTGCATCAGTCAGGGCCAGGCTGACAGAGCATGGAGGAAGAGGGGGCCTCACACCAGCCAGGGGAGGAATGCCCTGATGCACTTCCTTGGTCTGGGGGTGGGATGGTGGGATGCGGGGCATTGGGAGGAAGGGGCATGTGGAGGAAGAAAGGTGGGGCTACGGGGGGCTTCTTCAGGGTAGTCAGCTGTCACAGTGTTGGGTTGAGAGACAGGGAGGGGGTGAAAGGGAGATGGATGTCCTAGCTAAGGTCTTCCCTCACTCACTGTGTAGAAGCTATTACCAACACACATTAACACGTTCTATACAGGCTACATAGTACTAACACTTTCTATATAGGCTACATAGCATTAACACTTTCTATATAGGCTACATAGCATTAACACTTTCTATATAGGCTACATAGTACTAACACTTTCTATATAGGCTACATAGTATTAACACTTTCTATATAGGCTACATAGTATGAACACTTTCTATATAGGCTACATAGTATGAACACTTTCTATATAGGCTACATAGTATGAACACTTTCTATATAGGCTACATAGTATTAACACTTATATAGTATAGTTGAACACTTTCTATATAGGCTACATAGTATGAACACTTTCTATATAGGCTACATAGTATTAACACTTTCTATATAGGCTACATTAGTATGAACACTTTCTATATAGGCTACATAGTATGAACACTTTCTATATATGTTACATAGTATTAACACTTTCTATATAGGCCACATAGCATTAACACTTTCTATATAGGCTACATAGTATTAACACTTTCTATATAGGCTGCATTAGTATGAACACTTTCTATATAGGCTACATAGTATGAACACTTTCTATATAGGCTACATAGTATTAACACTTTCTATATAGGCTACATAGTATGAACACTTTCTATATAGGCTACATAGTATGAACACTTTCTATATAGGCTACATAGTATTAACACTTTCTATATATAGGCTACATAGTATTAACACTTTCTATATAGGCTACATAGTACTAACACTTTCTACTATTAGGCTTTACAGATTTTTTTAATAATTAACACTTTTATACACATCTTTCACTTGTTTAGTAATGTTTCTATATAGGCAAACCTCCACTGTATAGCTATGCAACACTTTCTAATATAGGCTACATAGTATGAACACTTTCTGTATGTTACATAGTATGAAGTGATTAACACTTTAATACAGGCCAAGTACTCAACACTTCTATATAGGCAGTCCCTTTGGTGAACACTTATGTAATATGTTACATAGTATTTACACTCTACTATTATCTTTACAGATTTTTTTTAATGATGGACATACAAATCTTTCACTTGTTTCAGAAATAATGTGTGTTTAATGTAGAATGTACAAACCTCCACTGTATTCGCTATGCAATTACAGAGCGATCCAGAATCCAAACAGAAATATTATGCCCATATGATTTGATTATGTAAAGTAAAGAGTATTGCAGGTGGCTGGGTTAACCTGTGGCTGGGACAGACAGGTGCTGAGTGATATGAGTGATTATATAAAGTGAAAGAGTCAGTCCTTGCAGGTGGCTTTAACTCTGTGGCTGGGACAGACAGGTGCTGAGTGATATGAGTGATTATGTAAGGTGAAAGAGCCATTAACCTGTGGCTGGGACAGACAGGTGCTGAGTATATGAGTGATTACAAAGTGAAAATCTTTCCTTGCAGGTGGCTGGTGTGTTTGGGACAGACAGGTGCTGAGAATGTACAAACCTGTGGCTGGGACAGAGCAGGTGCTGAGTGATATGAGTGATTATGTAAAGTGAAAGAGCCAGTCCTTGCAGGTGGCTGTGTTAACCTGTGGCTGGGACAGACAGGTGCTGAGTGATATTGATTATGTAAAGTGAAAGAGCTTCCTTGCAGGTGGCTTTAACCTGTGGCTGGGACAGACAGGTGCTGAGTGATATAAGTGATTATGTAAAAAGTGAAAGAGTCAGTCCTTGCAGGTGGCTGGGTTAACCTGTGGCTGGGACAGACAGGTGCTGAGTGATATGAGTGATTATGCTTCCATTTCTGCTCAGGCCGTGAAATGCAAATCACTGAGTAAGTTGAAATTGCATCTCTGTGTGTGTGTGTGTTTGTGTGTGTGTGTGTGTGTGTGTGTTGGTGCATGTGTGTGTGTTGGTGCGTGCATCTTATGCCTTTGGTTAATCTGTGTTTTGTTCATTATATGTTTTGATAGGATTTCTAGTCAAATAAAATGACCTGCTGTCAACTAATCATTCAATGGTGCTCAATTCATGAACGCCCACAGGTGTGTATTTAAATAACACGTGTCTTGTTGAGAAGAACACAGGACAAGTGGCTTCGGCAAAAATCACTCATGCATTTTTTCTTCCATCAGGTTGGACTCAGCCTTCTGCAGGAGAGAGAACCACAAATATCACAAGGAAAGCTCCGATTTACTTAAACAACTAAGGTAGGTTATTTTTACATTATAACATGTTACCTTCGGCTAACCGTTTTACATCTCATGTTGTCATTCAGACTTTCTGAGACAATGCACAATACTTTGACTGACATGACAACAGTAGACCTAATATCTAAGTATTTTTTATGTATGTTGACATCAGTATATTGCATCAGTATGTTGCCAACAACATATTAAAACATAAAGTCATGAAACTTGTCATCTCCCCTCTCTCATATCTCAGTGGGCTAAGATATTTTCCACAAGGATGAATGCCTCTTCAGGAAACCACACACACTTCAGCTGGAATGTTTGCATTAACAAGGGCTATGTTGGGCCTGTGCTTACTGGTGCTGTCCAGTCCATGTGCTTCCTCCTGGGGACGCCAGCCCTGGTCTGGTGCCTCTGGCTCTCTCTGAGTGGAAGTCTCTCTGGAGGTCTCAAACCCACCCAGGTCTTCCCTATTAACCTGTTTGCAGTGGAGCTGGTATTCTGTGTGGAGGGTTTCTTTGAGGTGGTCAACAACCTCACCCAGAACATCATGTTGCAGCAGGCTGTATATTTCCTCTATGGCCTCTCCTGGACCTGCAGGCCCCTGATCCAGAGCTGCATCTGTGTGGAGAGATACCTGGCGGTGGCCCAACCTGTAGCTTTCCTCAAGTACAGACTCCGGAGGTACAGGGTGGCGTGTTCAACCACGGTCTGGCTGCTTTCGCTCGCTTTTGCATGTTCTATCATCTCTTTATTTGGTTGTGAAGAAACCTCAGGTTTTGTGATCAGTGGTGTATATTGCCTTGGGGTGGCCGTCATTTCTCTCTGCTGCTTCTTCATCCTGCGTGTGCTGAAGCAGCCTGGTCCAGGAGAGGTGGAGGGGGCAGAGGGGGAGAGAAGAAACAGGGGACAACAGATCCACTTAAGATGAGAGCTTTTGGGATCATCTTAACCAACCTGGTTATCATCTTGGCGAGCTCCATCCCGGTGGTTGTTGGTTTGACCACCTTTTCATCCAATCTTGACTACAACTGCAATGTCATCAACATTTTGGTGCTTGTTAACATCTTCAGTGTCCTGGTCTCACCCCTGAAGCATCTCTACAGGGAGGGGAAGCTGCCATGCCGAAGAGGGACAGAGACACGTTAGACTTACAGGTGTGGGCACTATTGCTAGGAGATGATAAAGCATTTTGTTAAATACGCATTGAATTCAAATTCTTCTGTCAATACCGCGGCGCAGCTAACTTCTCAGTGCCTGCAACTGTAGTTTAAACATACAAAGACATGGCAAAGATGTAGAAGGATGTGTGTACTATTTAATTTGATAAATAGTTTTGATTGTTTTAATGTGGGTGACCTGTAGCAATAGAGTATTGTTAGATGCATAAGCTTAATAATTGTTGTTCAATGGGCAAATCAAACAACAACGTGTCAGAGTCCCTACCATTGTTTTTGTAAAAGCAACTTTTAATTCATAGACAGAGCTTTGGATGCCAGGACTGACTAAATATGATATCCAAATGATCGTTTTCATCTGGTTTTTACATGTTGGTTTACATTGATGTTACATTGATGTTGTTTTTTATTTGACAAACAAAGGAGTTACACAAGCTCTTATTTTAGGTTCTGACAGGGTATGACAGTTGAACTAAGCTCATGAGGCATTTCTAAGTAATATATTTCAAGATCCAATGGGAATATATCATTCATTTGAAAGTCCAAGAATGGATGTCCCAAAGGCAGATTGCCCCTTTAACTAAGCGTCATCATTGTGAATGTTTGTTTGTTTTATTAGTTATACAATTAGTATCAGGACGGGGTGGCTAGATTGGAGATTAGGCCTATTCATTTAGCATTATTACTGGTCCAGAGGATGGAGGGATGGAGAGTAAGGTAAAAAGAGGATGGAGGATGGGGAGAGTAAGGGGTAAAAAGGAGGGAGGGATGGAGAGTAAGGGTAAAAAGAGGAGGAGGATGGAGAGTAAGGGTAAAAAGTGGAGGGAGGGATGGAGAGTAAGGGTTAAAAAAGAGGAGGGAGGGATGAGAGAAAGGTTAAAAAGAGGAGGGAGGATGGAGAGAAAAGGTTAAAAAGAGGAGGGAGGGATGGAGAGAAAGGGTAAAAAGGAAGGAGGGAAGGAGAGAAAGGTAAAAAAGGAAGGAGGGAAGGAGAGAAAGGGTAAAAAAGGAAGGGAGGGAAGGAGAGAAAGGGTAAAAAGAGGAGGGAGGGATGGAGAGAAAGGGTAAAAAATAGGAGGGAGGGCACAGATCATCCTGCAGACCTTGATGCTGAACTACTCTCCTACGATCATCAGGGCTATTCTTCAGGATCATATTTCTTTGAGATCATTCAGGTGTATTCTGACTCCATGACTGACTCCTTCAGGGTGTTGGG
>NW_025758726.1:0-5008 GCF_021184085.1 Oncorhynchus gorbuscha | reverse complement strand
AATGAGGACCCAAAAGCGACTTGGCGAAAACAGAGTTTTTAATCCAGTAAGATACTTAACAAAACAAAAGGCATAATACTACTGTAAAGACGAGAACAGACTGGAGACTTGATCAAGAACTGCAGGTTGCCTCGGAAGGCACTTGAACCTAGCAGACTCCAGACACCTGCTCACCACGCAGCATCTGAGGGAAACACGACACGACAGGGCAAAACATAGACACAGCACGGTGAATATAGACAAGGATCCGACAGGGCAGGAACGGAAAACAAGGAGAGAAATAGGGACTCTAATCAGGGAAAAGGATTGGGAACAGGTGGAAGACTAAAATGATTGATTAGGGAATAGGAACAGCTGGGAGCAGGAACGGAACGATAGAGAGAAGAGAGAGCGAGAGAGTGAGAGGGGAGGGGGAGAGAGGGATAGAAAGAGGGAAAGAACCTAATAAGACCAGCAGAGGGAAACGAATAGGAAGGGGAAGCACAGGGACAAGACATGATAATTAATGACAAAACATGACAGTACCCCCCCACCACCGAGCGCCTCCTGGCGCACTCGAGAGGAACCCTGGCGGCAACGGAGGAAATCATCAATAAGCGAACGGTCCAGCACGTCCCGAGACGGAACCCAACTCCCTCTCAGACCGTAACCTCCCAATCCACTAAGTATTGACCCCGTCCCGAGAACGCATGTCCATGATCTTATGTACCTTGTAAATAGGTGCGCTTCGACAAGGACGGGGAGGGGGAGGGAAGACGAACGGGGTGCGAAGAAAGGGCTTGACACAGGAGACATGGAAGACAGGATGGACGCACGAAGATGCTGAGGTTGAAGCAGGTCGCACAGCGACAGGATTGATGACCTGGGAGACACGGAACGGACCAATGAACCGCTGGAGTCAACTTACGAGAAGCTGTCGTAAGAGAAGGTTGCGAGTGGAAAGCCATACTCTCTGGCCGCAACAATACCTTGACTCTTTAATCCTGCGTTTATTGGCAGCTCACAGTCTGTGCCCTGTAACGGTAAAGTGCAGACCTCACCCTCCAGGTGCGCCACAACGTTGGACAAACGCTTGAGCTGAGGGAACGCTGGACTCGGCAAGCTGGGATGAGAACAGAGGAGGCTGGTAACCCAGACTACTCTGAAACGGAGATAACCCGGTAGCAGACGAAGGAAGCGGAGTTGTGAGCGTATTCTGCCCAGGGGAGCTGTTCTGCCCAAGACGCAGGGTTTCTTGAAAGAAAGGCTGCGTAGTATGCATCAATCGTCTGATTGGCCCTCTGCTTGACCGTTAGACTGGGGATGAAACCCGGGAAGAGAGACTGACGGACGCACCAATCAAACGACAGAACTCCTCCAAAACTGTGACGTGAATTGCGGACCTCTGTCTGAAACGGCGTCTAACGGGAGGCCATGAATTCTGAACACATTCTCGATGATGATTTGTGCCGTCTCCTTAGCGGAAGGAAGTTTAGCGGAGGGGAATGAAATGTGCCGCCTTAGAGAACCTATCGACAACCGTAAGAAACACAGTCTTCCCGCAGACAAAGGCAGACCGGTAATGAAGTCTAGGGCGATGTGAGACCATGGTCGAGAAGGAATGGGAGCGGTTTGAGACGACCGGCAGGAGGAGAGTTACCCGACTTAGTCTGCGCGCAGTCCGATCAAGCAGCCACGAAACGGCGCGTGTCACGGCCTCCTGAGTCGGCCACCAAAAAGCGCTGGCGAACAGACGCAAGAGTGCTCGAACACCGGGATGACCAGCTAACTTGGCAGAGTGAGCCCACTGAAGAACAGCCAGACGAGTGAAACAGGAACGAAAAGGAGGTTACTAGGACAAGCGCGCGGCGACGCAGTGTGCGTGAGTGCTTGCTTAACCTGTCTTTCAATTCCCTCAGACTGTTAACCCGACAACACGCCCATAAGGAAGAATCCCCTCGGGATCAGTAGAAGCCACAGAAGAACTAAACAGACGGGATAAGGCATCAGGCTTGGTGTTTTTGCTACCCGGACGGTAAGAAATCACAAACTCGAAACGAGCAAAAACAACGCCCAACGAGCTTGACGGGCATTAAGTCGTTGGCAGAACGGATGTACTCAAGGTTCTTATGGTCTGTCCAAACGACAAAGGAACGGTCGCCCCTCCAACCACTGTCGCCATTCGCCTAGGGCTGCGGATGGCGAGCAGTTCACGGTTACCCACATCATAGTTGCGCCTCAGATGGCGACAGGCGATGAGAAAATAAGCGCAAGGATGAACCTTATCGTCAGACTGGAAGCGCTGGGAAAGAATGGCTCCCACGCCTACTCTGAAGGCCAACTCGACAATGAATTGTCCAGTGACGTCAGGAGTAACGAGATAGAGCGGACGTAAAACGTTCTTTTAGAAGACAAAAGCTCCCTGGGCGGAACCGGACCACTTAAAACACGTCTGACAGAAGTAAGAGCTGTGAGAGGGGCAGCAACTTGACCGAAATTACAATGAAACGCCGATAGAAATTAGCGAAACCTAAAAAGCGCTGCAACTCGACACGTGACCTTGGAACGGGCCAATCACTGACAGCTTGGACCTTAGCGGAATCCATCTGAATGCCTTCAGCGGAAATAACGGAACCGAAAAAGTAACGGAGGAGACATGAAAAGAAAGCACTTCTCAGCCTTTACGAGAGACAATTCTCTAAAAGGCGCTGTAGAACACGTCGAACGTGCTGAACATGAATCTCGAGTGACGGTGAAAAAATCAGATATCGTCAAGATAGGACAAAAACAAAGATGTTCAGCATGTCTCTCAGAACATCATTAACTAATGCCTGAAAAACAGCTGGCGCATTGGCGAGACCAAACGGCAGAACCCGGTACTCAAAATGCCCTAACCCGGAGTGTTAAACGCGTTTTCCACTTTCGTCCCCCTCTCTGATGCGCACGAGATGGTAAGCGTTGAAGGTCCAACTTAGTAAAGCACCTGGCTCCCTGCAGAATCTCGAAGGCTGATGACATAAGGGGAAGCGGATAACGATTCTTAACCGTTATGTCATTCAGCCCTCGATAATCCACGAGGGGCGCAGAGTACCGTCCTTCTTAACAAAAGAACCCGCCCGGCCGGAGAGGAAGAAGGCACTATGGTACCGGCGTCAAGAGACACAGATAAATAATCCTCGAGAGCCTTACGTTCGGGAGCCGACAGAGAGTATAGTCTACCCCGAGGAGGAGTGGTCCCGGAAGGAGATCAATACTACAATCATACGACCGGTGAGGAGGAAGGGAGTTGGCTCGGGACCGACTGGAAGACCGTGCGCAGATCATGATATTCCTCCGGCACTCCTGTCAAATCGCCAGGTTCCTCCTGAGAAGTGGGGACAGAAGAAATGGGAGGGATGGCAGACATTAAGCACTTCACATGACAAGATACGTTCCAGGATAGGATAGAATTACAAGACCAATTAATAGAAGGATTATGACATACTAGCCAGGGATGACCCAAAACAACAGGTGTAAAAGGTGAACGAAAAATCAAAAAAGAAATAGTCTCACTGTGGTTACCAGATACTGTGAGAGTTAAAGGTAGTGTCTCAAATCTGATACTGGGAAGATGACTACCATCTAAGGCAAACATGGGCGTAGGCTTGTCTAACTGTCTGAAAGGAATGGGCATGTTTCAGACCCATGCTTCGGCCCATGAAACAACCCTCAGCCCCAGAGTCAATCAAGGCACTGCATGTAGCACCCGAACCGGTCCAGCGTAGATGGACCGACATAGTAGTACAGGATCTAGATGAAGAGACCCAGTAGTAGCGCTCACCAGTAGCCTCCGCTTACTGATGAGCTCTGGCCTTTTACTGGACATGAATTGACAAAATGTCCATCAAATCCGCAATAGAGGCACAGGCGGTTGGTGATCCTCCGTCCTCTCCTTGGTCGAGATGCGAATACCTCCCAGCTGCATGGGCTCAGTCTCTGAGCCAGAGGAGGGAGATGGTTGCGATGCGGAGCAGGGAAAACACCGTTGACGCGAGCTCTCTTCCACGAGCTTGGTGACGAAGATCTACCCGTCGTTCTATGCGGATGGCGAGAGCAATCAAAGAGTCCACACTGGAAGGAACCTCCCGAGAGAGAATCTCATCTTTGACCACTGTGTGGAGTCCCTCCAGAAAACGAGCGAGCAGCGCCGGCTCGTTCCAGTCACTAGAGGCAGCAAGAGTACGAAACTCTATAGAGTAATCCGTTATGGATCGATCACCTTGGCATAGGAAGCCAGGGCCCTAGAAGCCTCCCCACCAAAAACTGAACGGTCAAAACCCGAATCATCTCCTCTTTAAGTTCTGGTAATTGTTAGAACAATCAGCCCTTGCCTCCCAGATAGCTGTGCCCCACTCTCGGGCCCGGCCAGTAAGGAGTGAAATGACGAAGCAACCCGAGCTCTCTCGCTAGAGTATGTGTGGGTTGGAGAGAGAACACAATATCACACTGGGTGAGAAAGGAGCGGCACTCCGTGGGCTGCCCGGAGTAGCAAGGTGGGTTATTAACCCTAGGTTCCGGAGGCTCGGCAGGCCAGGAAGTAACAGGTGGCACGAGACGAAGACTCTGGAACTGTCCAGAGAGGTCGGAAACCTGAGCGGCCAGGTTCTCCACGGCATGGCGAGCAGCAGACAATTCCTGCTCGTGTCTGCCGAGCATGGCTCCTTGGATCTTGACGGCAGTGTTACGAGCCTCTGTAGTCGCTGGGTCCATTCCTTGGTCGGATCCTTCTGTTATGCAGGTGAATGAGGACCCAAAAGCGACTTGGCGAAAACAGAGTTTTTAATCCAGTAAGATACTTAACAAAACAAAAGGCATAATACAACTCGTAAAGACGAGAACAGACTGGAGACTTGATCAAGAACTGCAGGTTGCCTCGGGAAGGCACTTGAACCTAGCAGACTCAGACACCTGCTCACCACGCAGCATCTGAGGGAAACACGACACGACAGGGCAAAACATAGACACAGCACGGTGAATATAGACAAGGATC
>NW_025758725.1:0-5008 GCF_021184085.1 Oncorhynchus gorbuscha | reverse complement strand
CACAAGACATGTCACCAGGGGTCTCTTCACAGTCCCCAAGTCCAAAATGAATTCACGGCACGCACAGTATTATACAGCACCATGATCGCATGGATCTCCCTTCCATCTCCAATTACTCAAGCAAACAACAAAATCACCTTTAAAAAAGGATTACACAACATCTCTCGGAACGGCAGGGACTGTGAGGGGACAGACACACGCACACGCACACACAGACACACTCTAACACACACACACTATTTTTTAGGTGTATTGTTTGTATTATTTTTGTTGTTGTATGGTGTGTATATAGTTGTATTTAAAATGTGTGTGTCTATCCTTGTCTATCAGTCTATCCAGTGTTTTTGCTTACTTGTCATGTTTGTGTTTATTTGTGGAGGGAAGAGTAGCTGCTGCTTCTGCTAAAGCTAATGGGGAAGCCAAACCAACAAATAAATATGACCCACTGATAGGAGACCGGGCTTTTATTTTGTCCTCAGTGTCAGCCAAACTATCACATGATTTGAAGAAAAAAAAAACTGCCAAACCTGAGAACAATTATCTGGAACAATAAAAAAAAGAAACCTACAGCAGTTAGTTACTTTAACCAGGAGATGGAAGCACTGTCATTATCAATGTGCGCAGCACAGGGAGCCCTAGCCAGTGGGCCCTCTGGTCAGTATCGGGTCACACTCAAACCCATGCTGACCACATTCTCTAGAATACACAGTGGACCACTAACACTCCACTAAAACAATAATGTTGAGAACAGCCACTGAAGAACACAAAGGATCTTGGATAAAAGGAAGAATGGAGACATTTTGGGTATAAATTAGTCTCTCGTTGGCTATACTGGCCAGCTGACACCCTAAATAACAGCTGAAATGACTACATAGCCAGTAATGTAAAGCCTGTAAACCCCTGGTAGGATAGTTATAGAGCTCGTTAGTGAGTGTCATGTGGATGCTCTTTGTTTTGGAAAGCTGCAGTCTAGTGCTAGACTGAAACATTGTTTCAAATCCATCCTAAGAACTGTGCCATTTAAGTCCAGACCTCTAGCCAGAGGATCTAAGTTATAGCACAAATGTTAAAATATAGGCCTTTGCATTATCTTGCTGGAATAGATAGCCATAGGCCAGTGCTGAAACCTTGACATTTGACTTCTGAGATCTTATGCAGCAGGTTAGGAGAATTAGGTTAAGTTTAGGAAAAGGGTTAGGGTTAGTTCGGAAAAAATTGAAAGTATGCATCTTAGAAATAGTTTTCACATATAAACATTATATATCCAAACTCAGAATCAAATAGGCTTCCAAATAATAACATGGTGTGGTAGAACATTTCTTTTTATTGGAGAATTTCTGCATGGCTCCAGAGGGCGCAGTGGTCTACGGCACTGCAGATCAGTGCTTGAGCGTCACTACAGACCCTGGTTTGATCCCGGGCTGTATCACAACTGGCCGTGATCGGGAGTCCCATAGGGAGCGCACAATTGGCCCAGTGTTGTCTGGGTTAGGGGAGGGGTTAGCCGGGGTAGGCCGTCATTGTAAAAAAAGAACTGACTTGCTAGTGGCCATGACTGAATTCAAACTTGAGTTGGTTTTGGGGTGTGGTTTGATGTGGGTGTCGCTTGTCTGTGTTCGCAGGTGGGAAGAGTTAGCCAAATTTTCACGAATTAACTTCAGCTGGCTGGTGTGCGACCTATGGCAAAATTGGTTTTCCTTTGGATAGCCTGTCTCCGGGGCTTGTTAGGGACCGTCAATAAATTGCACAATGTAAATAGACAATATTTTCATGTTGCACATTTTAGTCTTTCTATTGAATGCTTTTAATATTTGTATATGAATTTCCATTTTAGAGTTGGTTTGAGATTTTTAAGTCATTGAAATTTGCTATTGGAATTTTTTAAACATATTGTCCCATGTACGTTGTGTAATTTACCGACGGTCTCTAACTAGCCCCATTGGGATGTCCAAAGTCAACCCAAATTTACCACAGGCATTACGATTGGATCGCATGCAGTTGCACTCCGAATTGATGATTACTTATGTGCTGCCAACTGTGGCATGTGGGTGGGTTTGAAAAAACCCAACCTTCATGTGCATTGTGCACAGTCAGAACACAAGTCTCACAAAACTCAGTTTTGGATGAGACTGATGTAGTTTGTTGGTTCTTTCAGTGGTGGATGGATGACTCCCTATGTGGATAGAAATAGGATGGAGACTGATTACTATTTTGTATATTTAATCATCAACTGACCATTGTTACAGCCACTGAGGTATAAAACAAATTGCAGACATTGGATGAATATAAAATGTTAATGTCTTCGGCTGCAGGTAATGAAAAAAATCTGTTTCAGTGACAATTTAAATAATTCAGTGGATGTTTAGTGCACAAATGTGATGACTAAAGTCTCTTATTAGGAACTTCTCTATGTGTCGTCTATGGAAATTCTCTCTGGGCCGGGTGTCAGTTAAACTGCAATACCGAAAAGACTGTAGGAGCAGTCAACTGTGCTTCTAGAACCAGAAACATGGCACCTTGCTTACAGCCTGAACTGCCCAATGTCCTGTTCTCTTTTTCAACGAGTAAAACAAACATCTGACCAATCAGAATATAACAAAGTAGGGGACAGGTAGAAAATCTATCATTCCAATTCAAACAACTGATTCACCATATTTTAAAACTAACAACAGTGGCTTAGCAAATATTCATCATAAAATAATCCTACACTGACTTTATGATCCTATTTACACATTGTAGAACATTTTGACAATAGAATACATGTTTCTGACTCATATCAATGCCACATATAGGCTGCTTTCTAGCGAGAAGTTGTTTTTAGTGCAGTTGTTCTTTAATCATTTAGAGTATTCACAATAATCGTAGGCTTAGTATTTTTATCTACTATGTGCCTGCGCCCGTTCACCTGACATTTGAGTTTGTCCTACATGTCCATTTGGAGTCAGAAGGGCATGGGAAAGGTGATATAGGTCAGTATTAAATATGCTATTCAGATCAGTGGCACCTGGCCCAGTAATAATTTAACGTAAGTGCACCATTATAATTCAATGCAAATAAACCAGGGCTCAATCCATCACGCAAATATTCGCATGGTGGTGACGGTGACCTCATCCACTATGGCCGTCTCCAGTCAACTCCTCTGGGTAAAAGAGAAATGGGGTTTGTTCATCTGCCAAGAAGGCGTCTGTCCAGACAGCCCTTGATTTCCTCTGATATAGATCTCTTCCCCCCACGGCCATCCCAAATTCCAGGGCGCTCACAAGCCCACGCTTGACCACTGTCAGCAGCCCTCCCCGAAGTCCCAAGTGGCCGTAGATTAAAACACATTCATTTTTAGCGCAAATATTTGCTGATTGGATCTGCATGCCAAGTGCATTAATCTCCCCCTGTCAGAAATGTGTACAGTACAGGCCATGTCTCCAGAGATGGGTAGTATTTCTGTTGCATGTATTTGAAATATGTATGAAATGAGAATTTTGTCATTTGTATTACACTGGGCTGAACTACACTCCAACGTATTTTGTAACAAGATATTTTCAAGAGCTGTAATTTGTATTTTCAAAGTACCAAATACTTTTCTTTACCATTTGTTTTTATAGTGGTTCACCATTTTGTGGCCCCTTTCACCCTGCATTGGTATCAGAAATGTGATGTCACTTTGGTTTGTTTAAGAGTCTGCTAAATTAACTAAATATATATGTGTATGTAAAAATTGACAATTGCAAAGCAGGCTGAGTATTATTCTAATGAGCTTAGCCCTGAAACAAGGTTTTGTCTAGAAGGGATACCGTTTTTGTCAACATTGACTTTTCGTACCAGGTTTAGGAGAATTTACGCAGCAGGTTAGGAGAATTAGGTTAAACTGTATCCCATCTAGACATGACCCTGAAACAAGGCCAATAATAATACCCAGTGTGCAGAGTGACTTATAGACAGTGCATTCACCTAATGTAGATAAACAACACATATCACCGTCATAGCAAGGAACAGTTACTGAGAATGTTAGTGTTCGGGCTACTTGCAAATGTAGTTCTGTGTTTTATAATACAAAATATGTGTATTTTAAATACATTTCAAAATACAAGTATTTTGTAGTTTATTTTGATACATTGATCTTTATGGTATTTTGTCATTTATGCCTATCCCTGTTTGTCTGCCAGCAACAAGAGTGCCCCAGTGATACAGAGTGATATTATTAGGCTGCTATGCTGTTCTGTGCGTGCTTTGTGGTATAGAGTGAGTCCCTAAGGTTTGTAGGCCTAATAGATGCATCAGGTCATGCATAGTGTGTAGTGTGTGTTTAGAAAGACGTCCCATGGAGTGCTTGCATAGTGGTGTTTGTGTCCCAATTACTGAGCAAACGCACAATGTGATTTGCCCTCGACACTGTCACAGGCTTTCTCCTCACCTTCACGAGAGAAGCCTGGTAGCCGAGACTAGGTTCGCCCAATGTTCAGTATTGTCTGACTCTGTCTGTGTGTATTATGTCTGTGTGTCCTACCATAGACTTTATAAATACTCACTAGGTGGTGATAAAACCTCAGTTTCCAGTACAGTATTAATTGTCTTTCACTGGATAGACCTACCTGGATGTCCCATTTTCAAGAATGACATTTTTTTAAATGATTATGATCCGTGTTTGTGGCTGGCTGAATGAAGATTAGATTGCACTGTGTCATTTGTCAGGATTTGTTTTCCATACAGTCAGAGTCAGATGATGCTGTTTGTACTGTGCAATGGGGTGCACCATTAGGCCTATGTGATTCCCGAAAAGTTTATGTATTAAAGATGTGCTTTGATATGGTAATAGTGACCACATACACCACTAGGTATTTTCCTATTTTTCCTTTACAAGGCTGTGCCCTCTCCTTCTTTCTCTACGGAGAGCTGAATTCCTCTTGACCAGCCCATGGTCCCTGGCTGCATGTTTATGCAATGGCCTGATTGTGTTTGAGTACATAGCAGCCCAAAAGTGATAGGGATTTAACTTGTTAGGATACAAATGTCT
>NW_025758724.1:0-5008 GCF_021184085.1 Oncorhynchus gorbuscha | reverse complement strand
TCTCCATACAGTGAGTTTCTCCATACAGGACCATGTGAGTTTCTCCATACAGTGAGTTTCTCCATACAGTGAGTTTCTCCATACAGTGAGTTTCTCCATACAGTGAGTTACACCATACAGTGAGTTTCTCATTGAGTTTCTCCATACAGAGTTTCTCCATACAGTGAGTTTCACCATACAGGAGTTTCATACAGTGAGTTACACCATACAGTGAGTTTCACCATACAGTGAGTTCTCCATATAGTGAGTTTCTCCATACAGTGAGTTTCACCATACAGTGAGTTCTCCATAGTGAGTTTCAGTGAGTTTCACTCCATACAGGACCATACAGTGAGTTTCACCATACAGTGAGTTTTCACCATACAGTGAGTTTCTCCATACAGTGAGTTTTACCGTTGCACCATACAGTGAGTTTCTCCATACAGGACCATACAGTGAGTTTCTCCATACAGGACCATACAGAGTTTCTCCATACAGTGAGTTTCACCCATACAGTGAGTTTCACCATACAGTGAGTTTTCACCATACAGTGAGTTTCTCCATACATTGAGTTTCTCCATACAGTGAGTTTCACCATACAGTGAGTTTCTCCATACAGTGAGTTTCTCCATACAGTGAGTTACACCATACAGTGAGTTTCACCATACAGTGAGTTTTCACCATACAGTGAGTTTCTCCATACAGTGAGACCATACAGAGTTTCTCCATACAGTGAGTTTCACCATACAGTGAGTTTCACCATACAGTGAGTTTCACCATACAGTGAGTTTCTCCATACAGTGAGTTTTACCGTACAGTGAGTTTCACCATACAGTGAGTTTCTCCATACAGGACCATACAGTGAGTTTCTCCATACAGTGAGTTTCACCATACAGTGAGTTTCTCCATACAGTGAGTTTCACCATACAGTGAGTTTCACCATACAGTGAGTTTCACCATACAGTGAGTTTCTCCATACAGTGAGTTTCTCCATACAGTGAGTTTCACCATACAGTGAGTTTCTCCATACAGTGAGTTTCTCCATACAGTGAGTTACACCATACAGTGAGTTTCACCATACAGTGAGTTTCACCATACAGTGAGTTTCACCATACAGGACCATACAGTGAGTTTCTCCATACAGGACCATACAGTGAGTTTCACCATACAGTGAGTTTCACCATACAGTGAGTTTCTCCATACAGTGAGTTTCTCCATACAGTGAGTTTCTCCCATACAGTGAGTTTCTAAATACATTGAGTTTCTCCATACAGTGAGTTTCTCCATACAGTGAGTTTCACCATACAGTGAGTTTCTCCATACAGTGAGTTACACCATACAGTGAGTTTCTCCATACAGTGAGTTTCTCCATACAGTGAGTTTCTCCATACAGTGAGTTTCACCATACAGTGAGTTTCACCATACAGTGAGTTTCACCATACAGGACCATACAGTGAGTTTCTCCATACAGGACCATACAGTGAGTTTCACCATACAGTGAGTTTCACCATACAGTGAGTTTCTCCATACAGTGAGTTTTACAGTACAGTGAGTTTCACCATACAGTGAGTTTCTCCATACAGGACCATACAGTGAGTTTCTCCATACAGTGAGTTTCACCATACAGTGAGTTTCTCCATACAGTGAGTTTCACCATACAGTGAGTTTCACCATACAGTGAGTTTCACCATACAGTGAGTTTCTCCATACAGTGAGTTTCACCATACAGTGAGTTTCACCATACAGTGAGTTTCTCCATACAGTGAGTTTCTCCATACAGTGAGTTTCTCCATACAGCGAGTTTCTCCATACAGTGAGTTACACCATACAGTGAGTTTTTCCATACAGTGAGTTTCTCCATCCATACAGTGAGTTTCTCCATAGTGAGTTTCTCCAGTGAGTTTCACCATACAGTGAGTTTCTCCATACAGTGAGTTTCACCATACAGTGAGTTTCACCATACAGTGAGTTTCATACAGTGAGTTTCTCCATACAGTGAGTTTCTCCATACAGTGAGTTACACCATACAGTGAGTTTCTCCATACAGTGAGTTTCTCCATACAGGACCATACAGTGAGTTTCTCCATACAGTGAGTTTCTCCATACAGTGAGTTTCACCATACAGTGAGTTTCTCCATACAGTGAGTTTCACCATACAGTGAGTTTCACCATACAGTGAGTTTCACCATACAGTGAGTTTCTCCATACAGTGAGTTTCACCATACAGTGAGTTTCTCCATACAGTGAGTTTCTCCATACAGTGAGTTTCTCCATACAGTGAGTTTCTCCATACAGTGAGTTTCACCATACAGTGAGTTTCACCATACAGTGAGTTTCACCATACAGTGAGTTTCACCATACAGGACCATACAGTGAGTTTCTCCATACAGGACCATACAGTGAGTTTCACCATACAGTGAGTTTCACCATACAGTGAGTTTCTCCATACAGTGAGTTTCTCCATACAGTGAGTTTCTCCATACAGTGAGTTTCTAAATACATTGAGTTTCTCCATACAGTGAGTTTCTCCATACAGTGAGTTTCACCATACAGTGAGTTTCTCCATACAGTGAGTTACACCATACAGTGAGTTTCTCCATACAGTGAGTTTCACCATACAGTGAGTTTCACCATACAGTGAGTTTCTCCATACAGTGAGTTTCACCATACAGTGAGTTTTCTCCATACAGAGTTTTACCATACAGTGAGTTTCTCCATACAGTGAGTTTCACCATACAGGACCATCCATACAGTGAGTTTGCCAGTGAGTTTCTCCATACAGGACCATACAGTGAGTTTCACCATACAGTGAGTTTCACCATACAGTGAGTTTCTCCATACAGTGAGTTTCACCATACAGTGAGTTTCACCATACAGTGAGTTTCTCCATACAGTGAGTTTCTCCATACAGGACCATACAGTGAGTTTCTCCATACAGTGAGTTTCACCATACAGTGAGTTTCTCCATACAGTGAGTTTCACCATACAGTGAGTTTCACCATACAGTGAGTTTCTCCATACAGTGAGTTTCTCCATACAGTGAGTTTCACCATACAGTGAGTTTCTCCATACAGTGAGTTTCAGTGAGTTTCTCCATACAGTGAGTTTCTCCATACAGTGAGTTACTCCATACAGTGAGTTTCACCATACAGTGAGTTTCACCATACAGTGAGTTTCACCATACAGTGACACATACAGTGAGTTTCTCCATACAGGACCATACAGTGAGTTTCTCAGGACATACAGTGAGTTTCACCATACAGTGAGTTTCACCATACAGTGAGTTTCTCCATACAGTGAGTTTCTCCATACAGTGAGTTTCACCATACAGTGAGTTTCTCCATACAGTGAGTTTCCATACAGGAGTTTCCATACAGTGAGTTTCACCATACAGTGAGTTTCTCCATACAGTGAGTTACACCATACAGTGAGTTTCTCCATACAGTGAGTTTCTCCATACAGTGAGTTTCTCCATACAGTGAGTTTCACCATACAGTGAGTTTCACCATACAGTGAGTTTCACCATACAGTGAGTTTCACCATACAGGACCATACAGTGAGTTTCTCCATACAGGACCATACAGTGAGTTTCACCATACAGTGAGTTTCACCATACAGTGAGTTTCTCCATACAGTGAGTTTTACCATACAGTGAGTTTCACCATACAGTGAGTTTCTCCATACAGTGAGTTTCACCATACAGTGAGTTTCTCCATACAGTGAGTTTCACCATACAGTGAGTTTCACCATACAGTGAGTTTCTCCATACAGTGAGTTTCACCATACAGTGAGTTTCACCATACAGTGAGTTTCTCCATACAGTGAGTTTCACCATACAGTGAGTTTCTCCATACAGTGAGTTTCTCCATACAGTGAGTTTCTCCATACAGTGAGTTTCACCATACAGTGAGTTTCACCATACAGTGAGTTTCACCATACAGTGAGTTTCACCATACAGTGAGTTTCACCATACAGTGAGTTTCTCCATACAGTGAGTTTCACCATACAGTGAGTTTCACCATACAGTGAGTTTCTCCATACAGTGAGTTTCTCCATACAGTGAGTTTCTCCATACAGTGAGTTTCACCATACAGGACCATACAGTGAGTTTCTCCATACAGTGAGTTTCTCCATACAGTGAGTTTCACCATACAGTGAGTTTCACCATACAGTGAGTTTCTCCATACAGTGAGTTTCACCATACAGTGAGTTTCACCATACAGTGAGTTTCTCCATACAGTGAGTTAAACAATCTGAAACATTTACAGCTGGTGATGCCATATACCAATAAACAGACAGCCACAATCTTTCTGCAGTACACTGAACTGTGACTGTTCTCAAATCTGCAGTACACTGAACTGTGACTGTGCTCCTATCTGCAGTACACTGAACTGTGACTGTGCTCCTATCTGCAGTACACTGAACTGTGACTGTGCTCCTATCTGCAGTATACCGTGCTCCTATCTGCAGTACACTGAGATGTGACTGTGCTCCTATCTGCAGTACACTGAACTGTGACCGTGCTCCTATCTGCAGTATACCGTGCTCCTATCTGCAGTATACCCTGTGCCTATCTGCAGTATACTCTGTGCCTATCTGCAGTACACTGAACTGTGACCGTGCTCCCATCTGCAGTGTACCCTGCTCCTGCTCCCTGTTCTATCTGTGACATCTGCAGTATACCCTGCTCCTATCTGCAGTATACCCTGCTCCTATCTGCAGTATGGCATCCCTGCTCCTATATGCAGTATACCCTGCTCCCTGTGCAGTTTACCCTGCTCCTATCTGCACAGTATACCCTTGCCCTATCTGCAGTTTACCTGTCTTTATCTGCAGTATACCCCTGCTCCTATCTGCAGTATACTCCTGCTCCTATCTGCAGTATACCCTGCTTCCTATGCAGTACCCTGCTCCTATCTGCAGTATACCCTGCTCCTATCTGCAGTTTAATAACTCTATCTGCAGTATACCCTGCTCCTATCTGCAGTATACCTGCCCTATCTGCCAGTATACCCTGCTCCTATCTGCA
>NW_025758723.1:0-5009 GCF_021184085.1 Oncorhynchus gorbuscha | reverse complement strand
AAATATACAATCATAAAGCACAATTCCACTCGTAATGACGAGAACAGACTGGAGACTCGATCATGAACTGCAGGTTGCCTCGGGAAGGCACTTGAGCGTAGCAGACTCAGACACCTGCTCACCACGCAGCATCTGAGGGAAACACGACACGACAGGGCGATACACAGACACAGCACGGTGAACAATAGACAAGGATCCGACAGGGCAGAAACGGAAAACAAGGGGAGAAATAGGGACTCTAATCAGGGAAAAGATAGGGAACAGGTGTGGGAAGACTAAATGATTGATTAGGGGAATAGGAACAGCTGGGAGCAGGAACGGAACGATAGAGAGAAGAGAGAGAGGAAGGGAGAGAGAAAAAAGGGAACGAACCTAAAAAAGACCAGCAGGGGAAAACGAACAGAGGGAAAAGCAAAATGACAAGACAATATAAGACAAAACATGACAGTACCCCCCACTCACCGGCGCCTCCTGGCGCACTCGAGGAGGAATCCTGGCGGCAACGGAGGAAATCATCAATAAGTGAACGGTCCAGCACGTCCCGAGACGGAACCCAACTCCTCTCCTCAGGACCGTAACCCTCCCAATCCACTAAGTATTGGTGACCCCGTCCCGAACGCATGTCCATGATCCTACGTACCTTGTAAATAGGTGCGCTCTCGACAAGGACGGGAGGGGGGGAGGGAAGACGAGACGGGGTGCGAAGAAAGGGCTTGACACAGGAGACATGGAAGACAGGATGGACGCGACGAAGATGTCGCGGAAGAAGCAGTCGCACAGCGACAGGATTGACGACCTGGGAGACACGGAACGGACCAATGAACCGCGGAGTCAACTTACGAGAAGCTGTCGTAAGAGGAAGGTTGCGAGTGGAAAGCCACACTCTCTGGCCGCAACAATACCTTGGACTCTTAATCCTACGTTTATTGGCGGCTCTCACAGTCTGTGCCCTGTAACGGCAAAGTGCAGACCTCACCCTCCTCCAGGTGCGCTCACAACGTTGGACAAACGCTTGAGCGGAGGGAACGCTGGACTCGGCAAGCTGGGATGAGAACAGAGGAGGCTGGTAACCCAGACTACTCTGAAACGGAGATAACCCGGTAGCAGACGAAGGAAGCGAGTTGTGGCGTATTCTGCCCAGGGAGCTGTTCTGCCCAAGACGCAGGGTTTCTGAAAGAAAGGCTGCGTAGTATGCGACCAATCGTCTGATTGGCCCTCTCTGCTTGACCGTTAGACTGGGGATGAAACCCGGAAGAGAGACTGACGGACGCACCAATCAAACGACAGAACTCCCTCCAAAACTGTGACGTGAATTGCGGGCCTCTGTCTGAAACGGCGTCTAACGGGAGGCCATGAATTCTGAACACATTCTCGATGATGATTTGTGCCGTCTCCTTAGCGGAAGGAAGTTTAGCGAGGGAATGAAATGTGCCGCCTTAGAGAACCTATCGACAACCGTAAGAATCACAGTCTTCCCCGCAGACAAAGGCAGACCGGTAATGAAGTCTAGGGCGATGTGAGACCATGGTCGAGAAGGAATGGGGAGCGGTCTGAGGCGACCGGCAGGAGGAGAGTTACCTGACTTAGTCTGCGCGCAGTCCGAACAAGCAGCCACGAAACGGCGCGTGTCACGCTCCTGAGTCGGCCACCAAAAGCGCTGGCGAATAGACGCAAGAGTGCCTCGAACACCGGGATGACCAGCTAACTTGGCAGAGTGAGCCCACTGAAGAACAGCCAGACGAGTGGAAACAGGAACGAAAAGAAGGTTACTAGGACAAGCGCGCGGCGACGCAGTGTGCGTGAGTGCTTGCTTAACCTGTCTTTCAATTCCCCAGACTGTCAACCCGACAACACGCCCATAAGGAAGAATCCCCTCGGGATCAGTAGAAGCCACAGAAGAACTAAAAGACGGGATAAGGCATCAGGCTTGGTGTTCTTGCTACCCGGACGGTAAGAAATCACAAACTCGAAACGAGCGAAAAACAACGCCCAACGAGCTTGACGAGCATTAAGTCGTTTGGCAGAACGGATGTACTCAAGGTTCTTATGGTCTGTCCAAACGACAAAAGGAACGGTCGCCCCCTCAACCACTGTCGCCATTCGCCTAGGGCTAAGCGGATGGCGAGCAGTTCCATGATTACCCACATCATAGTTGCGTTCAGATGGCGACAGGCGATGAGAAAAATAAGCGCAAGGATGAACCTTATCGTCAGACTGGAAGCGCTGGGATAGAATGGCTCCCACGCCTACCTCTGAAGCGTCAACCTCGACAATGAATTGTCTAGTGACGTCAGGAGTAACGAGGATAGGAGCGGACGTAAAACGTTCTTTTAGAAGATCAAAAGCTCCCTGGGCGGAACCGGACCACTTAAAACACGTCTTGACAGAAGTAAGAGCTGTGAGAGGGGCAGCAACTTGACCGAAATTACGAATGAAACGCCGATAGAAATTAGCGAAACCTAGAAAGCGCTGCAACTCGACACGTGACCTTGGAGCGGGCCAATCACTGACAGCTTGGACCTTAGCGGAATCCATCTGAATGCCTTCAGCGGAAATAACGGAACCGAGAAAAGTAACGGAGGAGACATGAAAGAGCACTTCTCAGCCTTCACGTAGAGACAATTCTCTAAAAGGCGCTGTAGAACACGTCGAACGTGCTGAACATGAATCTCGAGTGACGGTGAAAAAATCAGGATATCGTCAAGATAGACAAAAACAAAGATGTTCAGCATGTCTCTCAGAACATCATTAACTAATGCCTGAAAAACAGCTGGCGCATTGGCGAGACCAAACGGCAGAACCCGGTACTCAAAATGCCCTAACGGAGTGTTAAACGCCGTTTTCCACTCGTCCCCCTCTCTGATGCGCACGAGATGGTAAGCGTTACGAAGGTCCAACTTAGTAAAGCACCTGGCTCCCTGCAGAATCTCGAAGGCTGATGACATAAGGGAAGCGGATAACGATTCTTAACCGTTATGTCATTCAGCCCTCGATAATCCACGCAGGGGCGCAGAGTACCGTCCTTCTTCTTAACAAAAAAAACCCCGCCCCGGCCGGAGAGGAAGAAGGCACTATGGTACCGGCGTCAAGAGACACAGACAAATAATCCTCGAGAGCCTTACGTTCGGGAGCCGACAGAGAGTATAGTCTACCCCGAGGAGGAGTGGTCCCCGGAAGGAGATCAATACTACAATCATACGACCGGTGAGGAGGAAGGGAGTTGGCTCGGGACCGACTGAAGACCGTGCGCAGATCATGATATTCCTCCGGCACTCCTGTCAAATCGCCAGGTTCCTCCTGAGAAGTGGGGACAGAAGAAATGGGAGGGATGGCAGACATTAAACACTTCACATGACAAGAAACGTTCCAGGATAGGATAGAATTACTAGACCAATTAATAGAAGGATTATGACATACTAGCCAGGGATGACCCAAAACAACAGGTGTAAAGGTGAACGAAAAATCAAAAAAGAAATAGTCTCACTGTGGTTACCAGATACTGTGAGGGTTAAAGGTAGTGTCTCAAATCTGATACTGGGAAGATGACTACCATCTAAGGCGAACATGGGCGTAGGCTTGTCTAACTCTCTGAAAGGAATGTCATGTTTCCGAGCCCATGCTTCGTCCATGAAACAACCCTCAGCCCCAGAGTCTATCAAGGCACTGCATGTAGCACCCGAACCGGTCCAGCGTAGATGGACCGACAAAGTAGTACAGGATCTAGATGGAGAGACCTGAGTAGTAGCGCTCACCAGTAGCCCTCCGCTTACTGATGAGCTCTGGCTTTACTGGACATGAATTAACAAAATGTCCAGCAAGTCCGCAATAGAGGCACAGGCGGTTGGTGATCCTCCGTTCCCTCTCCTTAGTCGAGATGCGAATACCTCCCAGCTGCATGGGCTCAGTCTCTGAGCCAGAGGAGGGAGATGGTTGCGATGCGGAGCAGGGAAACACCGTTGACGCGAGCCTGGTGACGAAGATCTACCCGTCGTTCTATGCGGATGGCGAGAGCAATCAAAGAGTCCACACTTGAAGGAACCTCCCGGGAGAGAATCTCATCTTTAACCACTGCGTGGAGTCCCTCCAGAAAACGAGCGAGCAGCGCCGGCTCGTTCCACTCACTAGAGGCAGCAAGAGTGCGAAACTCAATAGAGTAATCCGTTATGGATCGATCACCTTGGCATAGGAAGCCAGGGCCCTAGAAGCCTCCCTACCAAAAACTGAACGGTCAAAAACCCGAATCATCTCCTCTTTAAAGTTCTGGTAATTGTTAGAGCAATCAGCCCTTGCCTCCCAGATAGCTGTGCCCCACTCTCGAGCCCGGCCAGTAAGGAGTGAAATGACGTAAGCAACCCGAGCTCTCTCTCTAGAGTATGTGTTGGGTTGGAGAGAGAACACAATATCACACTGGGTGAGAAAGGAGCGGCACTCCGTGGGCTGCCCGGAGTAGCAAGGTGGGTTATTAACCCTAGGTTCCGGAGGCTCGGCAGGCCAGGAAGTAACAGGTGGCACGAGACGAAGACTCTGGAACTGTCAGAGAGGTCGGAAACCTGAGCGGCCAGGTTCTCCACGGCATGGCGAGCAGCAGACAATTCCTGCTCGTGTCTGCCGAGCATGGCTCCTTGGATCTCGACGGCAGTGTTACGAGCGTCTGTAGTCGCTGGGTCCATTCTTTGGTCGGATCCTTCTGTTATGCAGGTGAATGAGGACCCAAAAGCGACTTGGCGAAAACAGAGTCTTTAATCCAGTAAAGTAAATATACAATCATAAAGCACAATTCCACTCGTAATGACGAGAACAGACTGGAGACTCGATCATGAACTGCAGGTTGCCTCGGGAAGGCACTTGAACGTAGCAGACTCAGACACCTGCTCACCACGCAGCATCTGAGGAAACACGACACGACAGGGCGATACACAGACACAGCACGGTGAACAATAGACAAGGATCCGACAGGGCAGAAACGGAAAACAAGGGAGAAATAGGGACTCTAATCAGGGAAAAGATAG
>NW_025758722.1:0-5009 GCF_021184085.1 Oncorhynchus gorbuscha | reverse complement strand
AGCTTACTCCTGCCTATACACAAAACAAAATAATTTAAAACAGGCTACTATACCAGAAAGCATGATTTGGCCACAGAGGATCATTATATTATTTAATAAAAAAATAAAAAAAAAGCTGCAGAATGTATTAAATCGCATAGCATACAGACGGAAGGGCTCGCAGTTTGGGCAACGCGGGAGGCAAATACCAAATTGCAGTTTGTTGAGCTGTGACTGTCAGTACAAATCAAAGAGACACAGACGGGCGTATCGCAATATTTAAGAATACAAGTGAATACAAAAAACATTTGGAAAGTAAATGACTATTGCTGTAAAAAGAGTATCCTATCTTATTGGCACCAGTGGAAAACATCGGCCATATCCCCAGTGAGTGTGCATATTCACTGTCTTCATCATTGGGTCAGTGACACTTTAGTTTGTTTTTGGATGTCATTTTGTATTTCGCCTTGTCGGCAGAGTAGGCTACCGTATAAAGTTACCGTATAAAGTTTGTAGTAGGCTATTAAAACATATTCTGCTAATGTCTCCGTTCATGTAAAATGTTGCAGAATAGCATGGAATGTGTAGATAAAAGGCCAAAAATAAATATATCTGATAGGCCATAGCCTAGGTCTACTCTTGGCCCCTACGCATCGCAATGAATAGTATTTTTTGAGTGTTTGAGTTATATTAGCCTAAAATATGACTATCCAATCTAATCATCACATTAGGCATAGTAAACTATCTTACATAAGTATGCAAATGCGAGGATGCATGGAATGCTTTATTATAAGGGTGTTTTTTAATGGTGAAAATGAGCTTCCCCAAACTTGAAACCCACGAGCCGCGGGTGTTAAAAGGATTTGCATGTTAACGGCGATATGACTAATCTTTATTTTGCCCAGGCTACTAGGCCCAGCGATCATTTATTAAATTAATCGGGATTTTATATAAGTTATTCTATAAGATTACACTCCTAGGCTATAAAACACATGTGTGGGCGCACTTGGGTGTCCCATACCCGTAATAAATAATATCTACTTTCACCCCTGGGCACACATGTTACACTACATTTAGGCAACTCCTATAGCCCAGATGCTCCATTTCAACTATCTAGTCCCTTTTAGATTCATGAACGCTTGAGGAATTTATAGAAGTAGGAGCAAGGAGCCTACATGAAACTGGGCCAGAGAGAAACCTGGTTCAGTACGCGGCTAACCGCGGGATCTGTGGACATGTAGACACACGTCTTCACACTCTTCCGTGAAATAGAGGAACTCAGACACTGTCATGTCAGACAGACCACGCCCTCTCAAATACGGAAGAGTGAACTTTTCCACTGCATCAACCAGCTACTTGCTGAGCTCAACCCCCTTGTCCCTTCAGTGAGCAGACGGCTCGGAATGGCTACTGATGCCAGCGCGCTTAAGGAGCTACATAGCGAGCTCAGCTGTCCCGTATGCCTCGACCTCTTCCGTGAGCCGGTGATCCTCGAGTGCGGACACCACTTCTGCCATGTATGCATTACGCGGTGCTGGGAGGCCAAGTCCGACGAGCACCCGACTTGCCCGCAGTGCCGGAAGACATGCCCTCAGAAGCTGCGCCCTAACTCGCTTCTGTGTAATGTCGTGGACAGCGTGAGGAGAGCCCGATCCATGGATCTGAAACCCGGGGACACGGAGCGCGCGCAGGAGGATACAGAAGAACGACAACGGGGGGCCAGTATGCCCAGCTCCGGTTTCAGTTTCACCGGTTCTTCTCAGCGCCACGAGCCAGACCTTTGCGAGGAGCACGAGGAGAAGCTGAAGCTATACTGTGAAGATGATCAGCTCGCGATCTGCCTGGTGTGCGGGATGTCCCGAGGCCACAAGACGCACAACGTCATCCCCATCAATGAGGCGTTCGAGAACTACAAGGTAACACTTTGGAACAATATTTAGTATTTATATATCTACCTATATAGGTGTTTTGCTATAGAAACACAGGGACCTGGCGCATTGGAATGCAATCAGGTATGCTAAAACCTGCCCATAAATCTGAAACTGCAAAGTTGACAAAGTTACTATATTAAATCAGATATTTTTTAAAATAAGTTTGGACCCAAGCAAAGAGTGTTATTTAAACATTTTTTTGAAGACAATTGGGTCTTTCACATGGTTAAGTGAAATGACAGTTATTTTAATGGTCAATATCATGTTTTTCATGGAATTGGATGATATTTGAAGGAAAACAGATCAAAGTATGATGACCAACGTATTAAAAGATACTGTTGCTTCTACACTGATCAAGTTTGATCATGAAGTTACTGGTCCCCTCCCCATGTCAAACACGTGGATTCATTATGAAGGGGACAAGGTGACATCACCTTAACTCTCATTTTAATACACCAATGCTTTATGCTTTGTAACCAACATTGGAGAAGGCATGTTTGCAGAGGGGCGTGGTTTATATAGCTAGATAGCTACTCCACTGGTGCCAAAATGTGACTGTAGGGTGTCAGCAAATATAATTGAAAGTCTACCCTATTAATCTCTGGCAAAGATACTTATAGGTTTCCCCTTTCATCTGTCTGGTGTTAGGTAGTTACTGGCTAGCTAGGTCTTCATCTGTCTGGTGTTAGGTAGTTACTGGCTAGCTAGGTCTTCATCTGTCTGGTGTTAGGTAGTTACTGGCTAGCTAGGTCTTCATCTGTCTGGTGTTAGGTAGTTACTGGCTAGCTGGGTCTTCCTTCTGTCTGGTGTTAGGTGGTTACTGGCTAGCTAGGTCTTCATCTGTCTGGTGTTAGGTAGTTACTGGCTAGCTAGGTCTTCATCTGTCTGGTTTTAGGTAGTTTCTGGCTAGCTAGGTCTTCATCTGTCCGGTGTTAGGTGGTTACTGGCTAGCTAGGGTCTTCATCTGTCTGGTGTTAGGTAGTTACTGGCTAGCTAGGTCTTCATCTGTCCGGTGTTAGGTAGTTACTGGCTAGCTAGGTCTTCATCTGTTGGTGTTAGGTAGTTACTGGCTAGCTAGGTCTTCATCTGTCTGGTGTTAGGTAGTTACTGGCTAGCTAGGTCTTCATCTGTCTGGTGTTAGGTAGTTACTGGCCTGCTTCTGGTCTTCATCTGTCTGGTTTTAGGTAGTTCCAAGCAGCTAGGGTCTTCATCTGTCCGGTGTTAGGTAGTTACTGGCTAGCTAGGTCTTCATCTGTCTGGTGTTAGGTGATTTACTGGCTGGCTAGGTCTTCATCTGTCTGGTGTTAGGTGGTTACTGGCTAGCTAGGTCTTCATCTGTCTGGTGTTAGGTAGTTACTGGCTAGCTAGGTCTTCATCTGTCTGGTGTTAACGGTAGTTACTGGCTAGCTGGGTCTTGAGCAAGGGGGGTGGCTCATTTCAAAACTTGCGCCAGTTGTCATGTCAACATCGAGTCAGTGCTGCTGTGAACACATCACAAGAGATGCCAAATGGGGGCCGTATACGGTCCTTCTGCCAGCTCAGTTGGTAGAGCATGGCGCTTGCTCCCAACGCCAGGGTAGTGGAGTTCGTTCCCAGGACCCCCACCATATGTAAGATGTATGCACACATGACTGTAAATCAAGCTTTGGATAAAAGCGTGCTAAATGGCATATATTATTATTATATTATTATTTATTTATATATATATATTTACATTTAAGTCATTTAGCAGGCGGCTCTTATCAAGCGACTTACAAATGAGCCATTCACCTTATGACATCCAGTAGAACAGTCACTTTACAATAATTAAGCTCTAAATCTTAAGGGGGTGAGAAGGTGCTTATCCTATCCCTAGAGTATTCCTTAAAGGGAATTGGGGTTTCAGGTGTCTCCGGAAGGTGGTGATTGACTCCGCTGTCCTGGCGTCGTGAGGGAGTTTGTTCCACCATTGGGGCCAGAGCAGTGAACAGTTTTGACTGGGCTGAGCGGGAACTGTACTTCCTCAGTGGTAGGGAGCGAGCAGGCCAGAGGTGGATGAACGCAGTGCCTTTGTTTGGGTGTAGGGCCTGATCAGAGCCTGGAGGTACTGAGGTGCCGTTCCCCTCACAGCTCCGTAGGCAAGCACCATGGTCTTGTAGCGGATGCGAGCTTCAACTGGAAGCCAGTGGAGAGAGAACGGAGGAGCGGGGTGACGTGAGAGAACTTGGGAAGGTTGAACACCAGACGGGCTGCGGGCGTTCTGGATGAGTTGTAGGTTTAATGGCACAGGCAGGGAGCCCAGCCAACAGCGAGTTGCAATAGTCCAGACGGGAGATGACAAGTGCCTGGATTAGGACCTGCGCCGCTTCCTGTGTGAGGCAGGGTCGTACTCTGCGGATGTTGTAGAGCATGAACCTACAGGAACGGGCCACCGCCTTGATGTTAGTTGAGAACGACAGGGTGTTGTCCAGGATCACGCCAAGGTTCTTAGCGCTCTGGGAGGAGGACACAATGGAGTTGTCAACCGTGATGGCGAGATCATGGAACGGGCAGTCCTTCCCGGGAGGAAGAGCAGCTCCGTCTTGCCGAGGTTCAGCTTGAGGTGGTGATCCGTCATCCACACTGATATGTCTGCCAGACATGCAGAGATGCGATTCGCCACCTGGTCATCAGAAGGGGAAAGGAGAAGATTAATTGTGTGTCAGTCTGCATAGCAATGATAGGAGAGACCATGTGAGGTTATGACAGAGCCAAGTGACTTGGTGTATAGCGAGAATAGGAGAGGGCCTAAGAACAGAGCCCTGGGGGACACCAGTGGTGAGAGCGCGTGGTGAGGAGACAGATTCTCGCCACGCCACCTGGTAGGAGCGACCTGTCAGGTAGGGACGCAACTAAGCGTGGGCCGCCGGAGATGCCCAACTCGGAGAGGGTGGAGAGGAGGATCTGATGGTTCACAGTATCGAAGGCAGCCGATAGATCTAGAAGGATGAGAGCAGAGGAGAGAGTTAGCTTTAGCAGTGCGGAGCGCTCCGTGATACAGAGAAGAGCAGTCTCAGTTGAATGACTAGTCTTGAAACCTGACTGATTTGGATCAAGAAGGTCATTCAGAGAGATAGCGGG
>NW_025758721.1:0-5009 GCF_021184085.1 Oncorhynchus gorbuscha | reverse complement strand
CCCTGTCGTGTTTTGCCTTCTTCAGATGCTGCGTGTGAGCAGGTGTCATTGTCAGCTACGGCCGATGCTCTTCCCGAGGCGACCTGCAGTCTGTGGTCGCGTCTCCAGTCATTCCTCTCTACTGACGAGTGGATTTCAGTTTTCCTGTGTTTGCTTTCACCTAGATAATATCCAGGATTATCGCTTTTGTCTATACTGGAATAAAGACTCTGTTTTCGTTAAGTCGCTTTTGGGTCCTCATTCACCTGCATAACAGAAGGATCCGACCAAGAATGGACCCAGCGACTACGGATTCTCGCAACACTGCCGTCGAGATCCAGGGAGCAATGCTCGGCAGACACGAGCAGGAATTGTCTGCTGCTCGTCATGCCGTTGAGACCCTGGCCGCTCAGGTTTCCGACCTCTCAGGACAGTTTCAGAGTCTTCGTCCTCGTGCCACCAGCTACTTCCTGGTCTTCCGAGTCTCCGGAACCTAGGGTTAATAACCCACCATGTTACTCTGGGCAGCCCACTGAGTGCCGCTCCTTTCTCACCCAGTGTGATATTGTGTTCTCTCTCCAACCCAACACACGCAAGAGAGCTCGGATCGCTTACGTCATTCCTCCCCTTACTGGTCGGGCTCGGGGTGAGGCACAGCTATCTGGGAGGCAAGGCGCTGAGTGTTCTAACAATTATCTGAACTTTAAAGAGGAGATGATACAGGTTTTGATCGTTCAGTTTTTGGTAAGGAGGCTTCAGGGCCCTGGCTTCTATGTCAAGGTGATCGATCCATAACGGATTACTCTATAGAGTTTGCACTCTTGCTGCCTCCAGTGACTGGAACGAGCCGGCGTTGCTCGGCCTGTTTTCTGGAGGGACTCCGCTGAGGTTAAAGATGAGATTCTCTCCCGGGAGGTTCCTTCCAGCGTGGACTCTTTGATTGCACTCGCCATCCGCATAGAACGACGGGTAGATCTTTGTCACCGAGCTCGTGGAAGAGAGCTCGTTAACGGTGTTCCCCTCTCCGCATCTCAACCATCGCCTCCCTCCGGCTCAGAGACTGAGCCCATGCAGCTGGGAGGTATTCGCATCTCGACTAAGGAGAGGGAACAGAGGATCACCAACCGCCTTTGCCTCTATTGCGGTTCTGCTGGACATTTTGTCATTTCATGTCCAGTAAAAGCCAGAGCTCATCAGTAAGCGGAGGGCTACTGGTGAGCGCTACTACTCAGGTCTCTCCATCAAGATCCTGTACTATCTTTGTCGGTCCATCTACGTTGGACCGGTTCGCTGCTTCCTGCAGTGCCTTGATAGACTCTGGGGCTGAGGGTTGTTTTATGGACGAAGCATGGGCTCGAAACATGACATTCCTCTCAGACAGTTAGGAAGCCCACGCCCATGTTTGCCTTAGATGGTAGTCTTCTCCCCAGTATCAGATGTGAGACACTACCTTTAACCCTCACAGTGTCTGGTAACCACAGTGAGACCATTTCTTTTTGATTTTTCGTTCACCTTTTACACCTGTTGTTTTGGGTCATCCCTGGCTAGCATATGTCATAATCCTTCTATTAATTGGTCTAGTAATTCTATCCTATCCTGGAACGTTTCTTGTCATGTGAAGTGTTTAATGTCTGCTATCCTCCTGTTTCTTCTGTCCCTCTTCTCAGGAGGAACCTGGTGATTTGACAGGAGTGCCGGAGGAATATCATGATCTGCGACGGGTCTTCAGTCGGGTTCCGAGAGCCAACTCCCTTCCTCCTCACCGGTCGTATGATTGTTGTATTGATCTCCTTCCAGGGACCACTGCCCCTCGGGGTAGACTATACTCTCTGTCGGCTCCCGAACGTAAGGCTCTCGAGGATTATTTGTCTGTTTCTCGACACCGGTACCGTGGTGCCTTCTTCCTCTCCCGCCGGAGCGGGGTTTTTTTTGTTAAGAAGAAGGACGGGGTACTCTGCGCCCTGCGTGGATTATCGAGGGCTGAATGACATAACGGTTAAGAATCGTTATCCGCTTCCCTTATGTCGTCAGTCCTTCGAGATTCTGCAGGGAGCCAGGTTCTTTACTAAGTTGGACCTTCGCGCTTACCATCTCGTGCGCATCAGAAGGGGGGACGAGTGGAAACGGCGTTAACACTCCGTTAGGGGCATTTTGAATACCGGGTTCTGCCGTTCGGGGTCTCGTCTAATGCTCCAGCTGTCTTTCAGGCATTAGTTAATGATGTACTGAGAGACATGCTGAACATCTTTGTTTTCGTCTACCTTGACGATATCCTGATTTTTTCACCGTCACTCGAGATTCATGTTCAGCACGTTCGACGTGTACTCCAGCGCCTTTAGAGAATTGTCTCTACGTGAAGGCTGAGAAGTGCGCCTTTCATGTCTCCTCTGTCACATTTCGGTTCTGTTATTTCCGCTGAAGGCATTCAGATGGATCCCGCTAAGGTCCAGGCTGTCAGTGATTGGCCCGTTCCTAAGTCACGTGTCGAGTTGCAGCGCTTTCTAGGTTTCGCTAATTTCTATCGGCGTTTCATTCGTAATTTCGGTCAAGTTGCTGTCCCTCTCACAGCTCTTACTTCTGTCAAGACGTGCTTTAAGTGGTCCGGTTCCCGCCCAGGGAGCTTTTGATCTCCTCAAGAAGCGTTTTTTACATCCGCTCCTATCCTTGTTACTCCTGACGTCACTAAACAATTCATTGTCGAGGTTGACGCTTCAGAGGTGGGCGGGGAGCCATTCTATCCCAGCGCTTCCATTCTGACGATAAGGTCCATCCTTGCGCTTATTTTTCCTTTACGCCTGTCGCCATCGGAACGCAACTATGATGTGGGTAATCACAACTGCTCGCCATCCGCTTAGCCCTAGGCGAATGGCGACAGTGGTTGGAGGGGGCGACTGCTCTTTGTCGTTTTGACTGGACCATAAGAACCTTGAGTACATCCGTTCTGCCAAACGACTTAATGCACGCAAGCTCTGGGCGTTGTTTTTCGCTCGTTTCGAGTTCGTGATTTCTTATCGCCCGGGTAATAAGAACACCAAGCCTGATGCCTTATCCCGTCTCTTTAGTTCTTTTCTGTGGCTTCTACCGACCCCGAGGGGATTCTCCTGAAGGACGTGTTGTCGGGTTGACTGTCTGGGGAATTGAGAGACAGGTAAAGCAAGCACTCACTCACACTACGTCGCCGCGCGCTTGTCCTAGTAACCTTCTTTTCGTTCCTGTCTCTACTGTCTGGCTGTTCTTCAGTGGGCTCACTCCTGCCAAGTTAGCTGGCCACCCCGGCGTTCGGGTACGCTTGCTTCTATTCGCCGGCGGTTTTGGTTGGCCTACCCAGGAGCGTGACACGCGCCTCGTTTCGTGGCTGCTTGTTCGGACTGCGCGGTAGACTCAAGTCAGGTAACTCTCTCTGCCGGTCGTCTCAGACCGCTTCCCATTCTCCTTCTCGACCATGGTCTCATCGCCTTAGACTTTATTACCGGTCTGCCTTCGTCTGCGGGAAAGACTGTGATTCTACGGGGTTGTCGATAGGTTCTCTAAGGCGGCACATTTCATTCCCCGCTAAACTTCCTTCCGCTAAGGAGACGGCACAAATCATCATTGAGAATGTATTCAGAATTGCGTGGCCTCCCTGTTAGACGCTGTTTCAGACAGAGGCCTGCAATTCACGTCACAGTTTTGGAGGGAGTTCTGTCGTTTGATTGGTGCTTCCGTCAGTCTCTTCCGGTTTTCATCCCCAGTCTAACGGTCAAGCAGAAAGGGCCAATCAGACGATTGGTCGCATATTACGCAGCCTTTCTTTCTAAACCCTGCGTCTTGGGCAGAACAGTTCTGGCAGAATACGCTCACAACTTCGCTCCTTCGTCTGCTACCGGGCTATATCTGTTTCAGAGTAGTCTGGGGTACCAGCCTCGCTCGGGGTCCCAGCTCGCCGAGTCCAGCGTCTCCTCCGCTCAGGCGCTTGTCCACCAGAGCGCACTCTGGAGGAGGGGTGAGGTCTGCACTTTGCCGTTACAGGGCGCAGACTGTGAGAGCCGCCAATAAACGTAGGATTAAGAGTCCTAGGTATTGTCGCGGTCAGAGAGTGTGGCTTTCCACTCGTAACCTTCCCCTTACGACAGCTTCTCGCAAGTTGACTCCGCGGTTCATTGGTCCGTTCCGTGTCTCTCAGGTCGTCAATCCTGTAGCTGTGCGACTGCTTCTTCCGCGACATCTTCGTCGCGTCCACCCTGTCTTCCATGTCTCCTGTGTCAAACCTTTTCTTCGCGCCCCCGTTCGTCTTCCCCCCGTCCTTGTCGAGGGCGCACCTATTTACAAGGTACGGAGGATCATGGACATGCGTTCTCGGGGACGTGGTCACCAGTACTTAGTGGATTGGGAGGGTTACGGTCCTGAGGAGAGGAGTTGGGTTCCATCTCGGGACTTGCTGGACCGTTCGTTGATTGATGATTTCCTCCGTTGCCGCCAGGGTTCGTCCTCGAGTGCGCCAGGAGGCGCTCGGTGAGTGGGGGGGTACTGTCATGTTTTGTCATTTATTATCATGTCTTGTCTCTGTGCTTCCCTTCTATTCGTTTCCCTCTGCTGGTCTTATTAGGTTCTTTCCCTCTTTCTATCCCTCTCTCTCCCCCTCCCTCTCCCCCTCTCTCGCTCTCTCTCTCTATCGTTCCGTTCCTGCTCCCAGCTGTTCCTCATTCTCCTAACTACCTCATTTACTCTTTTCACACCTGTCCCCTATTTTGCCCGCTGATTAGAGTCCCTATTTCTCCCTCTGTTTTCCGCTTCTGTCCTTGTCGGATCCTTGTATGATGTTCGCTGTTCTGTGTCCTTGTTCCGCCCTGTCGTGTTTTGCCTTCTTCAGATGCTGCGTGTGAGCAGGTGTCATTGTCAGCTACGGCCGATGCCTTCCCGAGGCGACCTGCAGTCTGTGGTCGCGTCTCCAGTCATTCCTCTCTACTGACGAGTGGATTTCAGTTTTCCTGTGTTTGCTTTCACCTAGATAATATCCAGGATTATCGCTTTTGTCTATACTGGAATAAAGA
>NW_025758720.1:0-5010 GCF_021184085.1 Oncorhynchus gorbuscha | reverse complement strand
TGTCATGTTTTGTCATATATTGTCTTGTCCTTGTGCTTTCCCTTCTGTTCGTTTCCCCCTGCTGGTCTTATTAGGTTCGTTCCCTTTTTCTATCCCTCTCTCTTCCCCTCCCTCTCTCTCTTCTCTCTATCGTTCCGTTCCTGCTCCCAGCTGTTCCTCATTCTCTAACTCACTCATTTTAGTCTTTTCACACCTGTCCCCTATTTTGCCCCTCTGATTAGAGTCCCTATTTCTCCCCTTGTTTTCCGCTTCTGTCCTTGTCGGATCCTTGTATGATGTTCGCTGTGCTGTGTCCTTGTCTCGCCCTGTCGTGTTTGTCTCCTTCAGATGCTGCGTGTGAGCAGGTGTCTTAGTCTGCTACGGTCGGTGCCTTCCCGAAGCAACCTGCAGTCAATGGTCGAGTCTCCAGTCTGTCCTCGTTACTACGGGAGTGGATTTAAGTTTTTTTCTGTTTTGTTTTCTTCTTGATTTTTCCAGGATTATTACTTTTGTCATATACTGGAATAAAGACTCTGTTTTTTCGCTAAGTCGCTTTTGGGTCCTCATTCACCAGCATAACAGAAGGATCCGACCAAGAATGGACCCAGCGACTACGGATTCTCATGTAACACTGCCGTCGAGATCCAGGGAGCTATGCTCGGCAGACACGAGCAGGAATTGTCTGCTGCTCGTCATGCCGTTTGAGACCCTGGCCGCTCAGGTTTCCGACCTCTCAGGACAGTTTCAGAGTCTTCGTCTCGTGCCACCAGCTACTTCCTGGTCTTCCGAGTCTCCGGAACCTAGGGTTAATAACCCACCATGTTATTCTGGGCAGCCCACTGAGTGCCGTTCCTTTCTCACCCAGTGTGATATTGTGTTCTCTCTCCAACCCAACACATACTCAAGAGAGAGAGCTCGGATTGCTTACGTCATTTCACTCCTTACTGGTCGGGCTCGAGAGTGGGGCACAGCTATCTGGGAGGCAAGGGCTGAGTGTTCTAACAGTTATCTGAACTTTAAAGAGGAGATGATACAGGTTTTGATCGTTCAGTTTTTGGTAGGGAGGCTTCTAGGGCCTTGGCTACCTATGTCAAGGTGATTCGATCCATAACGGATTACTCTATTGAGTTTCGCACTCTTGCTGCCTCTAGTGACTGGAACGAGCCGGTGCTGCTCGCTCGTTTTCTGGAGGGACTCACGCTGAGGTTAAGGATGAGATTCTCTCCCCGGGAGGTTCCTTCCAGTGTGGACTCTTTGATTGCACTGCCATCCGCATAGAACGACGGGTAGATCTTCGTCACCGAGCTCGTGGAAGAGAGCTCGCGTTAACGTGTTCCCCCTCTCCCGCATCGCAACCATCTCCTCCCTCCGGCTCAGGGACTGAGCCCCCCATGCAGCTGGGAGGTATTCGCATCTCGACTAAGGAGAGGGAACGGAGGATCACCAACCGCCTTTGCCTCTATTGCGGTTCTGCTGGACATTTTGTCAATTCATGTCCAGTAAAGCCAGAGCTCATCAGTAAGCGGAGGGCTACTGGTGAGCGCTACTACTCAGGTCTCCATCAAGATCCTGTACTACCATGTCGGTCCATCTACGCTGGACCGGTTCGGCCGCTTCATGCAGTGCCTTGATAGACTCTGGGGCTGAGGTTGTTTATGGACGAAGCATGGGCTCGGAAACATGACATTCCTCTCAGACAGTTAGGGAAGCCCACGCCCATGTTCGCCTTAGATGGTAGTCTTCTCCCCAGTATCAGATATGAGACACTACCTTTAACCCTCACAGTATCTGGTAACCACAGTGAGACCATTTCCTTTTTTGATTTTCGTTCACCTTTTACACCTGTTGTTTTGGGTCATCCCTGGCTAGTATGTCATAATCCTTCTATTAATTGGTCTAGTAATTCCTATCCTATCCTGGAACGTTTCTTGTCATGTGAAGTGTTTGTCTGCTATCCCTCCTGTTTCTTCTGTCCCCTCTTCTCAGGAGGAACCTGGTGATTTGACAGGAGTGCCGGAGGAATATCATGATCTGCGCACGGTCTTCAGTCGGTCCAGAGCCAACTCCCTTCCTCACCGGTCGTATGATTGTAGTATTGATCTCCTTCCGGGGGACCACTCCCCCTCGGGGTAGACTATACTCTCTGTCGGCTCCCGAACGTAAGGCTCTCGAGGATTATTTGTCTGTTTCTCTTGACGCCGGCACCTTAGTGCCTTCTTCCTCTCCTGCCGGAGCGGGGTTTTTTGTTAAGAAGAAGGACGGTACTCTGCGCCCCTGCGTGGATTAGCTCGAGGCTGAATGACATAACGGTTAAGAATCGTTATCCGCTTCCCCTTATGTCGTCAGCCTTCGAGATTCTGCAGGGAGCCAGGTTCTTTACTAAGTTGGACCTTCGTAATGCTTACCATCTCGTGCATCAGAGAGGGGACGAGTGGAAAACGGCGTTTAACACTCCGTTAGGGCATTTTGAGTACCGGGTTCTGCCGTTTGGTCTCGCTAATGCTCCAGCTGTTTTCAGGCATTAGTTAATGATGTACTAGCGAGACATGCTGAACATCTTTGTTTTTGTCTACCTTGACAATATCCTGATTTTTTCACCGTCACTCGAGATTCATGTTCAGCACGTTCGACGTGTACTCCAACGCCTTTTAGAGAATTGTCTCTACGTGAAGGCTGAGAAGTGCGCCTTTCATGTCTCCTCTGTCACATTTCTCGGTTCTGTTATTTCCGCTGAAGGCATTCAGATGGATCCCGCTAAGGTCCAGGCTGTCAGTGATTGGCCCGCTCAAGGCCACTGAAAGGCAGCGCTTCTAGGTTTCGCTAATTTCTATCGGGCGCCTACCTGTAACTCCCGGCCGGGTTGCTGCCCTCTCAGCCTTATCGGCCAAGACGTGCTTTATGGTCCGTTCCACCCAGGAGCTTTTGATCTCCTAAGAAGCGTTTTACGTCCGCTCCTATCCTCGTTATCTGATTACTAAATACCAATTGTCGAGGTTGACGCTTCAGAGGTGGGCGTGGAGCCATTCTATCCCAGCTTCCAGTCTGAGATGAAGGTCCATCCTTGCGCTTATTTTTCTCATCGCTCTGTCGCCATCGGAACGCAGAATGGCGATGTGGTAAATCAATTGCCCGCCATCCGCTTAGCCCTAGGCGAATGGCGACAGTGGTTGGAGGGGGCGCCTTTTGTCGCTTTGGACTGACCATAAGAACCTTGAGACATCCGTTCTGCCAAAAGACTTAATGCACGCTGTTCCGTTAAGCGAGCCACTGTTTCGAAGTTTGTGATTTCTTATCGCCTGGGTAATAAGAACACCAAGCCTGATGCCTTTATCCCGTCTCTTTAGTTCTTCTGTGGCTTCTACCGATCCCGAGGGGATTCTTCCTTATGGGCGTGTTGTCGGGTTGACTGTCTGGGGAATTGAGAGGGGCAGGTTACAAGCACTCACTCACACTGCGTCGCCGCTTGTCCTAGTAACTTCTTTCGTTCCTGTTTCTACTGGCCTGGCTGTTCTTCAGTGGGCTCACTCTGCCAAGTTAGCTGGCCATCCCGGCGTTCGAGGTACACTTGCTTCTATTCGCCAGCGGTTTTGGTGGCCTACTCAGAGCGTGACACGCCGTTTCGTGGCTGCTTGTTCGACTGCGCGCAGACTCAAGTCAGGTAATCTCCTCCGCCGGTCGTCCCAGACCGCTTCCCATTCCTTCGACACATGGTCTCACATCGCCTTAGACTTCATTACCGTCTGCCTTCGTCTGCGGGGAAGACTGTGATTCTTACGGTTGTCGATAGGTTCTCTAAGGCGGCACATTTCATTCCCTCGCTAAGCTTCCTTCCGCTAAGGAGACGGGCACAAACCATCATTGAGAATGTGTTCAGGAATTCATGGCCTCCCGTTAGACGCCGTTTCCTCTGACAGAGGTCCGTAATTCACGCCACAGTTTTGGAGGAGTTCTGTCGTTTGATTGGTGCTTCCGTCAGTCTCTTCCGGTTTTCATCCCAGTCTAATGGTCAAGCAGAAAGGGCCAATCAGACGATTGGTCGCATATTACGAGCCTTTCTTTTAGAAACCCTGCGTCTTGGGCAGAACAGCCCTGGGCAGAATACGCCACAACTCGCTTCCTTCGTCTGCTACCGGGCTATCTCCGTTTCAGAGTAGTCTGGGTTACCAGCTCTCTGTTCTCGTTCCAGCTCAGCCGAAAGTCCAGCTGCCTCTCCGCCTTCAGGCGTTTGTCCAACGTTGTGAGTGCACCTGAGGAGGGTGAGGTCTGCACTTTGCCGTTACAGGGCGCAGACTGTTCTCGGGGACGCAGCCTCGGGACGTGGTCACCAGTACTTAGTGGATTGGGAGGGTTACGGTCCTGAGGAGAGGAGTTGGGTTCCATCTCGGGACGTGCTGGACCGTTCGCTGATTGATGATTTCCTCCGTTGCTTTGATTCCTCCTTGAGTGCGCCAGGAGGCGCTGGTGAGTGGGGGGGGTACTGTCATGTTTTGTCATATATTGTCTTGTCCTTGTGCTTTCCCCTTCTGTTCGTTTCCCCTGCTGGTCTTATTAGGTTCGCTCCCCTTTTTCTATCCCTCTCTCTCCCTCCCTCTCTCTCTTCTCTCTATCGTCTGCCGTCCTGCTCCCAGCTGTTCCTCATTCTCCTAACTCACCATTTACTCTTTTCACACCTGTTCCCCTATTTTGCCCTCTGATTAGAGTCCCTATTTCCCCCTTGTTTTCCGCTCTGTCCTCGTCGGATCCTTGTTTGATGTTCGCTGTGCTGCGTCCTTGTCTCGCCCTGTCGTGTTTTGTCTCCTTCAGATGCTGCGTGTGAGCAGGTGTCTTAGTCTGCTACGGTCGGTGCCTTCCGAAGCAACCTGCAGTCAATGGTCGAGTCTCCAGTCTGTCCTCGTTACTACGAGTGGATTTAAGTTTTTCCTGTTTTGTTTTCTTCTTGATTTTTCCAGGATTATTACTTTTGTCATATACTGGAATAAAGACTCTGTTTTCGCTAAGTCGCTTTTGGGTCCTCATTCACCAGCATAACAA
>NW_025758719.1:0-5010 GCF_021184085.1 Oncorhynchus gorbuscha | reverse complement strand
CAGAGCGAGGGAAAGGGGATATCTAGTCAGTTGTACAACTGAATGCCTTCAACTGAAATGTGTCTTCAGCATCTAACCCAACCCCTCTGAATCAGAGAGGGGCGGGGCTGTATTTAACCCTCTGAATCAGAGAGGGGGCTGTATTTAACCCTCTGAATCAGAGAGGGGGGGCTGTATTTAACCCTCTGAATCAGAGAGGGGCGGGGGCTGTATTTAACCCTCTGAATCAGAGAGGGGGGCTGTATTTAACCCTCTGAATCAGAGAGGGGGCTGTATTTAACCCTCTGAATCAGAGAGGGGGGGTTGTATTTAACCCTCTGAATCAGAGAGGGGGGCTGTATTTAACCCTCTGAATCAGAGAGGGGGGCTGTATTTAACCCTCTGAATCAGAGAGGGGGCTGTATTTAACCCTCTGAATCAGAGAGGGGGGCTGTATTTAACCCTCTGAATCAGAGGTGCAGGGGAGCTGTATTTAACCCTCTGAATCAGAGAGGGCAGGGGGGCTGTATTTAACCCTCTGAATCAGAGAGGGGGGCTGTATTTAACCCTCTGAATCAGAGAGGGGGGGCTGTATTTAACCCTCTGAATCAGAGAGGGGGGGGTCTGTATTTAACCCTCTGAATCAGAGAGGGGCGGGGGGGCTGTATTTAACCCTCTGAATCAGAGAGGGGGGCTGTATTTAACCCTCTGAATCAGAGAGGGGGGGGCTGTATTTAACCCTCTGAATCAGAGAGGGGGCTGTATTTAACCCTCTGAATCAGAGAGGGGGGCTGTATTTAACCCTCTGAATCAGAGAGGGGGGCTGTATTTAACCCTCTGAATCAGAGAGGGGGCTGTATTTAACCCTCTGAATCAGAGAGGGGGGCTGTATTTAACCCTCTGAATCAGAGAGGGGCGGGGGGGGCTGTATTTAACCCTCTGAATCAGAGAGGCGGGGGGGGCTGCCTTAATCGACCTCCACGTCTTCTGTGGGAAAACAGTGGGTTAACTGCCTTGCTGAACGACAGATTTTACCTTGTCAGCTCGGGAATTAGATCCAACAGCCTTTCAGTTACTAGTCCAACGCTCTAACCAGTAGGCAGAGAGAGGGTGATCACACACACACCAGAGAGAGGGTGATCACACACACATCAGAGAGAGGGTGATCACACACACACCAGAGAGAGGGTGATCACACACACATCAGAGAGAGGGTGATCACACACACATCAGAGAGAGTGATCACACACACATCAGAGAGAGGGTGATCACACACACATCAGAGAGAGTGATCACACACACATCAGAGTGATCACACACACATCAGAGTGATCACACACACATCAGAGTGATCACACACATCAGAGTGATCACACACATCAGAGTGATCACACACATCAGAGTGATCACACACACATCAGAGTGATCACACACACATCAGATTGATCACACACACATCAGAGTGATCACACACATCAGAGTGATCACACACACATCAGAGAGGGGTGATCACACACACATCAGAGAGAGAGATCACACACACATCAGAGAGAGGGTGATCACACACACATCAGAGAGAGAGATCACACACACATCAGAGAGAGGGTGATCACACACACATCCTCATCCTCCTAACTGTCCTCACACATTTAGAACCATCAGTATAGCATTCATTCTACACCATTAACTACACTACCCCCTGTTAAACCCTGTGTGTGTGTGTCTGTGTGTGTGTGTGTGTGTGTGTGTGTGTGTGTGTGTGTGTGTGTGTGTGTGTGTGTGTGTGTGTGTGTGTGTGTGTGTGTGTGTGTGTGTGTGTGTGTGTGTGTGTGTGTGTGTGTGTGTGTGTGTGTCCACCCATTAAAAGAGTTCTGTGATTTAATCAGAGTTCTATGATGGACCTCATATTGTTATACCACAGAGATACAGGGAGTGAGGGAGTCAGGGAGGGAGTCAGGGAGGGAGTCAGGGAGGGAGGGAGAGAGAGAGAGATGGATGGAGGGAGGGATGGATGGAGGGAGGGAGGGAGTCAGGGAGGGAGGGAGTCAGGGAGAGAGGGAGGGGAGAGAGGGAAGAGAAATCACTCTCTGACAGACAGAGAGAGAGAGAGAGAGAGAGAGAGAGAGAGAGAGAGAGAGAGAGAGAGAGAGAGAGAGAGAGAGAGAGAGAGAGAGAGAGAGAGAGAGAGAGAGAGAGAGAGAGAGAGAGAGAGAGAGAGAGAGAGAGAGAGAGAGAGAGAGAGAGAGAGAGAGAGAGAGAGAGAGAGAGAGAGAGATCACTCTCTGACACAGAGAGAGAGGGAGGGAGAGAGGGTGAGAGAGAGGAGGAGGGAGGGAGGGAGGGAGAGGGAGGGAGCCAGGGAGGGAGGGAGGGAGGGAGGGAGAGAGGGAGGGAGCCAGGGAGGGAGGGAGGGAGGGAGAGAGGGAGGGAGAGAGGGAGGGAGAGAGGGAGGGAGAGAGGGAGGGAGTCAGGGAGGGAGGGAGAGAGTCAGGGAGGGTGTCATGGAGGGAGTCAGGGAGAGAGGGAGAGGGAGAGAGGGAGGGAGGGAGGGAGGGAAAGAGAGAGAGAGAGAGAGAGGGAGTCAGGGAGGGAGGGAGGGAGGGAGGGAGGGAGGGAGGGAGGGAGGGAGGGAGGGAGGAATGTGTATGCTAGACAATGGAAGGAAGGGTGAGGGAGAATCAAACAAATTCTCTCCCTCCCTCTTTCTCTCTTTAAGCTCTCTCCCTCATTCTGTTTATTCTCACTGTTCTAATGCCTCCTTCTACCAGAGGATTTAATGACTTTCTCCATCCGCTTAGAGAGGGAGAGAGAGGAGAGATGGGGAGAGAGAGATACATGGAGAGAGAGAGGGCTAGAGAGCGAGCGTGAGAGCGAGCGTGAGAGCTAGAGAGAGAGAAGGATATAGGTAAAAGCGTGTTCTCTCACTCCGTGAGGTCAGTGCTGCCTCAGAAACAGAGGAGTGTGTATGTAAATGTACGTAGTGTGTGTGTAGTGTGTATGTAGTGTGTGTGTACATGTTTACACTGAGTGTATAAAAAACTAGGAACATGACAGACTGACCAGGTGAATCCAGGTGAAAGCTATGATCCCTTATTGATGTCAAGTTAAATCCACTTCAATCAGTGTAGATCACATATGTCAGAGCCACATCCGGCCCGCGAGAAGGTTTTTTACGGCCCCTGGGATGATCTTGATTTATTATTAGAACCGGCCCGCAGACCGCAGCAAGCCGGCAGCCCGCAGATCTTTTACACGCACCAATACTACATTTCCCACAATGCAACGGTGACGCACCGAGCAGTAGGCTGCTTCATTTCAATATTTATTGGCACAGCAGTTGTCAGCATCACAGTAAAATTAACTTTCAGATACCCATCAAAAATGGCAAAACGGAAGGTGGACACTGAGAACCGGGGGTTTCAAACAAGGTGGGAGTCGGAGTATTTGTTCACGGAGGTAGCTGGAAAACCTGTGTGTCTTCTGTGTGGAGAAAGTGTGGCGGTACTGAAAGAGTATAATCTGAGACGACATTATGAAACGAAACACGCGGACAAAAACAAGAATATGGACATGGAACAAAGGCTACAAAAGGCAGAGGAATTAAAACGAGGCCTCAAATCTCGACAGGCTCTGTTCAAAAAAGCCAAATCACAAGGCCAGGCTGCTGTCAAGGCCAGTTTTATTTTGGCAGAAGAGGTCGCTAAATCAGCCCGGCCATTTACGGAGGGGGATTTCATCAAAAACTGCATGATTAAAGTTTGTGACAAAGTTTGCCCAGAAAAAAGGCAACTCTTTTTAAATGTGAGTCTGAGCAGAAACACCATTGCCGAGAGAGTAGACCAGTTGTCCATCAATCTAAAAGAGCAGCTTGTGAAAAAGGAAAAGATTTCATTGCATATTCCTTGGCTGTGGATGAGAGCACCGACATTTCTGACATTGCCCAGTTGTCAATTTTCATCCGCGGAGTGGACTCCAGCCTAAGCGTGACAGAGGAGTTTTTGGCTTTACGTCCTATGCATGGCACAACTACGGGGCATGATTTGTATGAAGAGGTGTCAAGATGTGTAAATGAGATGGAGCTGCCTTGGGAAAAACTCGTGGGTTTGACAACCGACGGAGCACCTGCGATGTGTGGACACAGGAGCGGACTGGTGACGAAGATACGGGAAAAGATGCAAGAGGAAAACGCGACAGGTGAGCTGACAGCTTATCATTGTATCATACACCAGGAAGCGTTGTGCGGTAAAGCCTTGAAAATGGAGCATGTAATGAGCATCATCACGCGCACAGTTAACTTTATCAGAGCCAAAGGTTTGAATCACCGCCAGTTCAAGGCATTTCTGACGGAGTTAGAAACGGAGCATGGTGATTTGCCTTATCACACAGAGGTGCGATGGCTAAGCCAGGGAAAGGTGCTTCAAAGATGTTTCGAGCTTCGTGAGGAGATTTGTCTGTTCTTGGACAGCAAAGGGAAAGACACAACACAACTCCGAGACGAAATGTTTCTGTGTGAAATGGCTTTTCTGTGTGACATTACGAGTCATCTTAAACAAAGTGTTGTTTTTGATTAATAGATTTTTGCACTTTATTTTATTGTATTTCAATCCAATTATATTTTAAAAATATTTCAGTTGAGTGGATGATAGAAAATTGCTATTATTGTTTTTTTCTTTGAAGTAAATTTAGCCCACTTTTGCTAAAATAGAAAATATAGGCTACTGATGGTGGCTTGAATACCGGTTTCTTTCATTTAATGTTCATGTTATGGGGATTTTTATATAAAGGAAATTTGTCTTTTGTGTCTGTTGAAAATTAAAGATTACTGACAGAGCCATAAGAAAATATTGCTTTATTTATCTGATCATATTGGAATATATTTGTTAGGTTTTCAGTAGGTTCAATTAGGTTCACTAGACTATATGCGTCATTTAAAAATTTTTCAATGAACATTCGAACAGTCCGGCCCTCGGCTTGTAGCTAAATTTTTATTTGGCCCTCCGTCCATTTGACTTTGACACCCCTGGTGTAGAT
>NW_025758718.1:0-5012 GCF_021184085.1 Oncorhynchus gorbuscha | reverse complement strand
TTATCGCAATAGACGGCAGACCCACTGGGAACTAACTAAAAGGCAGTGTCCCCAAAATGCACCCTATCCCCTACATAGGGATCCGGTCAAAAGTAGTGCACTACGGGGAATAGGGTGCCATTCTGGACTCAGAAACAGTTTAGGGTGAGAGACACTCTTGAAAAACACTTCCCTTGCATGAGAAACAGCAGGGGTATAGTATGTACTTCAGAGATGAGCAGAAAGTGGAGATAAAAACGGGTTCTCTCTAGGGAGTGATTGTCTTACTGCCTGAGGAGAATTCAAACATACAGGTCATTAACTAGTAATAGTAGGGTGATTTGTGTGTTTCTGTATTGGGTTAGAAAGTTACAATGATACAGATTGGGCCAACAAAGACAATCTTCAATACTGTTGTATAAAAACCCTCTAAATATGTACTTTTGTACACGGTGCTTCGAGACAGATTTTTTGTGTGAGTAGGTTTACGATGTAAAGACGCATACCAGTTGTCTGTTGGATCAAAACCATGGTTCTAATGACTCAAACACGTAAACGAGAGACCTTTCCAAATCCTTGACACAATACTATTTGTACCTGGGTCCCGTACTGTAAACTCTATAACAACATGATGATGGTAATACCTCCTGAGACAGTGTAGCTGCTGGTTGAGTACGAGGACCGTAGTAATGATATAGCTGCTGGTTGAGTACGAGGACTGTAGTAATGATATAGCTGCTGGTTGAGTACGAGGACCGTAGTAATGATATAGCTGCTGGTTGAGTACGAGGGACTGTAGTAATGATATAGCTGCTGGTTGAGTACGGGGACCGTAGTAATGATATAGCTGCTGGTTGAGTACGAGGACTGTAGTAATGATATAGCTGCTGGTTGAGTACGAGGACTGTAGTGCCTGGTATGGCTGCTGGTTGAGTACGAGGACTGTAGTAATGATATAGCTGCTGGTTGAGTACGAGGACTGTAGTAATGATATGGCTGCTGGTTGAGTACGAGTACTGTAGTAATGATATGGCTGCTGGTTGAGTACGAGGACTGTAGTAATGATATGGCTGCTGGTTGAGTACGAGGACTGTAGTAATGATATGCTGCTGGTTGAGTACGAGGACTGTAAGTAACGGTATGGCCACTGGTTGGATACTAGGACTGTAGTAACGGTAGGTCTGCTGGTTGAGTACGAGTACTGTGTAATGGATATTGACACTAGTTGGATACTAGGACTGTAGTAATGATAGGGCTGCTGGTTGAGCACGAGGACTGTAATAATGATAGGGCTGCTGGTTGGATACTAGGACTGTAGTAATGATAGGGCTGCTGGTTGGATACTAGGACTGTAGTAATGATAGGGCTGCTGGTTGGATACTAGGACTGTAGTAATGATAGGGCTGCTGGTTGGATACTAGGACTGTAGTAATGATAGGGCTGCTGGTTGAGTACGAGGACTGTAGTAATGATATCGCCACTGGCTGGATACTAGGACTGTAGTAACGGTAGGGCTGCTGGTTGAGTACGAGGACAGTAGCGAAGCTCGATCCCTGACTGTCCACTGCAGCCACAGCTGCTCTGCTGGCCCAGAAGTTACCATACCATTCACTTGGCTGGCAAAATAGTCAGAAAAGCCTAAAGATTTATCTAAGTAAGCGAGATAACATTTTTAAAGGTTCTGTCTCATTACCTTTTTATTATTCCAATAGCTGATTTGCAGAGTTTCATTGCAGTGTACACTAAGGTGTCTTTCAAGTCTCTCCTCAATATCGGCATTTACATATAACCACTGGTCAATATTTAACTCTAAATTAGAACGTCTTACTGTTTAGAATGAGAAGAGACCCACTCTAAAGTCAGCCAATAACAGGTCTACAACTGAGTGGGAGAAGGGTTTCAACATGGAACAAATCTCCAAGCTCAGCTTAGACCACATTCCTGATAAACTGTTAGTGGATCGATAGCCAGTCAGGCTTCAAATCAGCGGCTGCACCGTTTTAGTCCGAATTCATCTTGATTGAACAGCAGACATTCCCTCTACCTTCAGATCATAGAAACATGGAGCTAATGATATAATAATAATAATAATAATATATGCCATTTAGCAGACGCTTTTATCCAAAGCGACTTACAGTCATGTGTGCATACATTCTACGTATGGGTGGTCCCGGGGATCGAACCCACTACCCTGGCGTTACAAGCGCCATGCTCTACCAACTGAGCATATAATAATTATGGAGATAATGATATAATAATAATGGAGATACTGATATAATAATAATGGAGATAATGTTATAATAATAATGGAGATACTGATATAATAATAATGGAGATAATGTTATAATAATAATGGAGATACTGATATAATAATAATGGAGATACTGATATAATAATAATGGAGATAATGATATAATAATAATGGAGTTAATGATATAATAATAATGGAGATAATGTTATAATAATAATGGATATAATGATATAATAATAATGGATATAATGATATAATAATAATGGAGATAATGATATAATAATAATGGAGATAATGATATAATAATAATGGAGATACTGATATAATAATAATGGAATAATGATATAATAATAATGGAATAATGATATAATAATAATGGAGATAATGATATAATAATAATGGAGATAATGATATAATAATAATGGAGATAATGATATAATAATAATGGATATAATGATATAATAATAATGGAGATAATGATATAATAATAATGGAGATAATGATATAATAATAATGGAGATAATGATATAATAATAATGGAGATAATGATATAATAATAATGGAGATAATGATATAAAATAATAATAATAATATATGCCATTTAGCAGATGCTTTTATCCGGCGACTTACAGTCATGTGTGCATACATTCTACGTATGGGTGGTCCCGGGGATCGAACCCACTACCTGGCGTTACAAGCGCCATGCTCTACCAACTGAGCATATAATAATTATGGAGATAATGATATAATAATAATGGAGATACTGATATAATAATAATGGAGATAATGATATAATAATAATGGAGATAATGATATAATAATAATGGAGATAATGATATAATAATGGAGATAATGATATAATAATAATGGCACCGGAGAGATGGCTGCCTTCTTTTACGGACTGATTAAATTAAATCAAATCAAGTTTTACAGATACAACAGACCGTGAAATGTTAACTTACAAGGCCCTTAACCAATAATAATAATAATAATAATAATATATTCTTGCCATTTAGCGGACGCTTTTATTCAGCGACTTACAGTCATGTGTGCCTACATTCTATGTATAGGTGGTCCAGAGAATCGAACCCACTACCTGGCGTTACAAACGCCATGCTCACCACCAACTGAGCTACAGAAGGACCATTATAATAATAATGGAATAATGATATAATAATAATGGAGATAATGATATGCAGTTTAAGACCAATAAGTGTTAAGTATTTACTCAAATAAACTGAAGTAAAAAAAAAAATAGATAAGCATTTTTATTAAAAAAAATTTAATTAAATTAAAAAAAGATTAAGGAGCAACAATAAAATAACAGTAGCGGAAGCTATATACAGGGGCCACCGGGAGCCACCGGTACAGAGTCAATGTGCGGGGTGCAGGTTAGTTGAGGTTATTGAAGTACTATGTACATAGGTATAGGTAGAAGTAAGTGACTATGCATAGATATTAAACAGAGAGTAGCAGCAGCGTAAAAATGGTTAGGTGGGATAATGAAATAGTCCGGGTCGCTGTTTAGTGCTTTGTTTAGGAGTCTAATGGTTTCGGTGTAGAAGCTGTTAAGAAGCCTGTTGGACCTAGACTTGGCGCTCCGGTACCGCTTCTGCGCGGTAGCAGAAGAACAGTCTATGACTGGATGGCTGTGGTCTTTTGAGACTTCCTCTGACCGCCTGGTATAGAGGTCCTGGATGGCAGGAAGGCTCGACCCCAGTGATGTTCTGGGCCTTCCTCTGACACTGCCTGGTATGGGGTCTGGATGGCGTGAAGCATGGCCCCAGTGATGTACTGGGCCTTCGTCCTAACACCGCCTGGTATAGGGTCCTGGATGGCAGGAAGCTCGACCCAGTGATGTTCTGGGCCTTCCTCTGACACCGCCTGGTATAGAGGTCCTGGATGGCAGGAGCTTGACCCCAATGATGTTCTGGACCTTCCTCTGCCGCCTGGTATAGAGGTCCTGGATGTGAGGCCAGTGATGTATTTGGCCTTCCTCTGACACCGCCTATGGTATAGAGGTCCTGGATGGCAGGAAGCTTGGCCCCAGTGATGTTCTGGGCAGTATGCATAACACTCTGCCATACCAGGTGGTGATCTAACCAGTCAGGATGCTATTGATGATGCAGCTGTAGAGACGTTATGAGGATCTGAGAACATATGCCAAATATTTTCAGTCTCCCGAGGTGGAATATGTGTTGTTGTGCCTCTTCACAAATGTCTTGGTGGGTTTGGATGATAGTTTGTGGGTAATGGACATAAGGAACTTGAAGTTCTCAACCTGATCCACCACAACCCCCGTCGATGTGAATGGGGGCATGCTCGGTCCTCCATTTCCTGTAGACCACAACAATCTCCTTTGTCTGCATCACATTGAGGGAGAGGTTGTTATCCTGGCACCACACTGCCAGGTCTCTGACCTCCTTTCTTATAGGCTGTCTCATCGTTCTCTGTGATCAGGCCTACCACTGTTGTGTCGTCAGCAAACAATTATTGTGTTGGAGTCATGCTTGGCCATTCAGTCATGGGTGAAAAGGGAGTACAGGAGGGGACTGAGCACGCAACCCTGAGGAGCCACTGTGTTGAGGATCAGTGTGGCGGATGTGTTGTTACCTACCCTTACCACCTGGGGGCGGCCCGTCAGGAAGTCCAGGATCCAGTTACAAAGGGAGGTGTTAAGTCCCAGGGTCCTTAGCATAGTGGTTAGTTGGAGGGAACTATGTAGTTAAACGCTAAACCATGAACCATATGGTAATAAATATTATAATAATAAACCATGTCT
>NW_025758717.1:0-5012 GCF_021184085.1 Oncorhynchus gorbuscha | reverse complement strand
GTGTCAGGATTTGGCCAGGGTTGTTCCGGTTTTTGGTCACTAGATGCCCCCAGTGTGCTTTTTGACCTTTTGTTTTCCCTTGATCCCCATTATTATTTGCACCTGTGCCTCGTTTCCCCTGATTGTATTTAAACCCTTAGTTTTCCTCAGTTATTTGCTCTGTGTTTGTATGTTAGCACCCAGCCCTAGTACTCTGTGTACTCTTGTTGATCCCGGTGGACTCTCTTGTGGATTCTGTTTTTTGTTCTTGCTTATTTATTTTTGAGTATCTTTTGAGGCTTTTTATGCTATACCTACCACCTCGTGGATTTTACCTTTTCCTGAAGGACTTCACTTTTTACTTCATTAAATACACTGTCTCAAGTACTGCTGTGTCTGCCTCATCTTCTGGGTTCTGCCGACTATTCGTGGCTCAGTTGGTTAAGTGACTGTTTCTCACTCCGGAGACCCGGGTTCAGTAAGTACCCATGGCAGTTAACCCTCTGGCTGAACCTCGTCTTCCACCTCCCCAACGGTTCTCAGGTGATCCAAGTGCTTGTAAAGGGTTTCTCACCCAATGTTCTCTCTCCTTCGAGCTGCAACCCTCGTCGTTCCCCACCGACCGGTCTAAGATCGCATATATCATCACCCTGCTGTCGGAAAAAGCCCTGGCCTGGGCTACTGCTGTGTGGGATGCCCATAGTTCCTGCTGTGCCAGCTACTCTGCCTTTGCTGAGGAATTCAAACGAGTGTTTCAAGGCCCAAGCAGTGGTCCTGACTCAGCCAAACAGCTCCTGACTCTCCACCAAGGTCGGCGCAGCGTGACGGACTATGCCATCCAGTTCCGCACGGTGGCAGCAGCGAGTGGCTGGAACAACGAGGCGCTCACGGTGTGCTTTCTGAAAGGCCTTTCCGACACTATCCAAGATGAACTGGCCACTCGGGAACCACCGGACAATCTCGAGTCCCTGATCAAGTTGGCCTCACGCATTGACCAGCGTCTGAGAGAGAGAGAACTCAACCGTAGACCTCTAGCCCCTATCAGTCCCAGCTCCGAGTCCCCACCTTTATCCTCGCTGGCTCCACCGGAACCCATGCAGATTGGACGCATCTCCCAGGCTGAGAGAGACCGCCGGATGAGGGAGCGACGCTGTCTATATTGCGGCAAACCGGGCCATTTCCGTTCCACGTGTCCCGGGCTCCAGGGAAACGCTCTGTCCCGTACAGACCGGGGGAACTGTAACGGGAAACATAACCTCCTCCCATCCGTCCAACTCCCGTCTGCTCATTCCAGTCACCCTTTCCTGGGACAACCACAAGCTTCACCTTCAAGCCTTGGTAGACTCTGGAGCCGCAGGTAACTTCATGGATGGTGTCTGGGCGAAGGAGAATGGCGTTCCCTCTGAACCTCTAAGTGACCCCATGAGGGTTACTACATTGGATGGAAGCCCTTTGGGATCTGGACTTGTCACTCATGTCACTACCTCCTTGCGACTTTCAGTTTCACAACACCAGGAATTGATGAACTTTCATTTGATCTCCTGTTCCGAGTTCCCTCTCGTCCTTGGATACCCCTGGCTTCACAGCCATAACCCTCACATCGACTGGTCTGTGGGCACTATCAAGCAGTGGGGTCCTACGTGCCAAGCTACTTGTATTTTCCCGAATTCCCGAGTTCTACTCCCGAGTCTTTAGAATCCATCGACCTGACCCGAGTTCCCGAGTGTTACCATGACCTCAAACTGGTATTTAGCAAACAGAGGGCCACCATGCTACCACCCCATAGACCTTATGATTGCCCCATCGAACTGTTTCCGGGCACTTGCCCCCCAGGGGTCGGATCTTTTCCCTATCTCCACCCGAACGAGCTGCTATGGATACCTACATCAAGGACGCTCTGGAAGCAGGCCTCATGCGTCCATCCACCTCCCGGCGGGAGCAGGGTTTTTCTTTGTGGCCAAGAAAGACGGTGGATTACGTCCTTGCATCGACTACCGGGGACTCAATGCCATAACCGTCCGTAACCGTTACCCGCTACCCCTTATGGCCACAGCCTTCGAGCTGCTCCAGGAAGCAGTTGTTTTCACTAAGCTTGACCTGCGGAACGCATACCATCTTGTGCGGATCAGACCTGGTGACGAGTGGAAGACCGCTTTCAACACGCCTACTGGTCACTATGAATACTTGGTGATGCCCTTCGGCCTGACCAACGCCCCAGCGGTGTTCCAAGCGCTCATAAACGATGTGCTTAGGGATATGCTTAACATATTTGTGTTCGTTTACTTGGATGACATCCTCATCTTTTCGAGCTCTCTTCAAGAACACACAAAGCATGTCAGACAAGTACTCAAACGCCTCCTAGACAGCCATCTGTACGTTAAGCCGGAAAAATGTGAATTCCATTCATCCCGAGTACAATTCCTGGGATTTGTAGTGGAACCCGGTCGAGTCCAAATGGACCCCAGGAAGGTAGGGGCGGTAGCGGATTGGCCCACCCCCAAATCCGTTAAGGAAGTTCAGCGTTTCCTGGGCTTCACTAACTTTTACCGCAAGTTCATCAAGAACTTCAGCTTGGTGGCAGCCCCTCTCTCAGCTTTAACCAAGGGTGGCAATGCAAGGTTTTTGTGGGGAAGAGAAGCTGAGACGGCCTTCCAAGGACTCAAGCAGCGCGTCCTCTCTGCTCCCATCCTGATACTACCGACTACGGATGAACCGTTTGTGGTGGAGGTAGACGCCTCAGAGGTTGGTGTTGGAGCTGTCCTGTCTCAGAGGGGTGAAGACAAGAAGCTTCATCCGTGCGCTTTCTTCTCACACCGGCTTACCCCGGCTGAGAGGAACTACGATGTGGGGATCGTGAACTCCTAGCGGTTAAGATGGCATTGAAGGAATGGAGACACTGGCTCGAGGGGGCTTCTCACCCGTTTCAAGTGCTTACGGACCACAAAAATCTGGAGTATATCCAGCAGGCGAAGCGGTTGAACTCTAGACAAGCTAGATGGTCTCTTTTCTTCAATCGATTCCAGTTTATCCTCACCTATCGGCCCGGGTCGAAGAATCTCAAACCGGATGCCCTGTCCCGAGTCTACGCTCCTGCCATTCGAGATGACACGGACATGCCTGTCCTTCCTGCTGCTAAGATCGTGGCTCCGATCTCGTGGCAAGTTGAGGATACCGTGAGACGAGCTCAAGCTATCGAACCGGACCCGAAAGGAGGTCCTGCCAATCGGTTGTTTGTCCCCAAGGCAGTGAGGACTCAGGTCCTTCTGTGGGGGCACTCCTCTCGCCTCACCTGTCACCCGGGCGTAGGTCGCACCTTGGAGTTCATCCAGCGTAAGTTCTGGTGGCCTACCATAAGAGAAGACGTTGCCACTTTCGTCAATGCCTGCCCCGTGTGCTGCCAGGGCAAATCTTCTCACCTCCGCCCTCAAGGACTCCTTCACCCTTTACCTGTTCCCCACAGACCCTGGTCCCATATCTCGTTGGACTTTATTACTGGCCTTCCTCCATCCCATGGCAATACTACTATCCTAGTCATAATCGACAGGTTTTCAAAGGCGGCCAGGTTCGTCCCTCTGACTAAGTTACCTTCTGCCAAGGAAACGGCTGAGTTGGTAATTAATCATGTGTTCCGAGTCTTCGGCATTCCTCAAGATATGGTTTCTGACAGAGGTCCCCAGTTCGCCTCTAGGTTTTGGAAGGCCTTCTGCCAACTCATGGGGGCTTCTGCCAGTCTATCTTCAGGGTACCATCCGGAGTCCAACGGCCAAACAGAGAGGATGAATCAAGAGCTGGAAACCACCCTCCGATGTATGACTCGTAACAACCCGTCCACATGGTCGTCCTTCATTGTTTGGGCCGAATACGCGCACAACACCTTGCGCTCCTCCTCCACTGGTATGTCCCCGCACGAGTGTCAGTTTGGCTATGCCCCTCCATTGTTCCCGGACCAGGAGGCAGAAGTCAGAGTGCCTTCAGCCTTGAAGTTCGTCAGACGCTGTCGGCTTATGTGGAGGAAGACCCGTCTTAATCTTATGCGTTCCTCACAGAGGTACCAACAACAAGCCAACAGACGTCGCCGTCCCGGGCCTACCCTGCGCCCCGGCCAGAGAGTCTGGCTCTCCACAAGAGACTTACCACTACGGGTGGAGTCTCGCAAGCTGTCCCAAAAATACATCGGTCCCTTTAAGGTTGCCAGGAGAGTTAACCCAGTTTCTTATCGCCTACACTTACCCAGATCCCTTAAGATTAATCCCACGTTTCACATTTCCTTATTAAAACCTGTTGTTTTTTCTCCCCTTGTCCCGGCAGACAGACCTCCCCCTCCGCCTCGTGTCATTGGAGGCCAGCCGGCTTATACCGTCCATCGGATACTGGATTCCCGCCGGGTGCAGCGGTCCTGGCAGTATCTGGTGGACTGGGAAGGCTACGGTCCCGAGGAGCGCTCCTGGGTTCCTGCCAAAGACATACTGGACCCTGACCTCATTCGTCAGTTCAGGGCCCTCCACCCCTGAGAGAGCTGGTAGGAACGTCCCCTAGTATTCTGTGAACTCTTGTTGATCCCGGTGGACTCTCTTGTGGAATTCTGTTTTTTTTGTTCTTGTTTATTTATTTTTGAGTATCTTTTGAGGCTTTTTATGCTATACCTACCACCTTGTGGATTTACCTTTTTCCTGAAGGACCTCACTTTTTTACTTCATTAAATACACTGTCTCAAGTACTGCTGTGTCTGCCTCATCTTCTGGGTTCTGCCGACTATTCGTGGCTCAGTTGGTTAAGTGACTGTTTCTCACTCCGGAGACCCGGGTTCGTACCGGGTCCAGACAAATGGGGAATACTGAGGAATGGGGAACACTGAGGAATGGGGAATACTGAGGAATGGGGAATACTGAGGAATGGGGAACACTGAGGAATACTGAGGAATGGGGAATACTGAGGAATGGGGAATACTGAGGAATGGGGAATACTGAAGAATGGGGAATACTGAGGAATGGGGAACACGGAGGAATGGGAATACTGAGGAATGGGGAATACTG
>NW_025758716.1:0-5013 GCF_021184085.1 Oncorhynchus gorbuscha | reverse complement strand
TTCCTGTCTCTTTACAGTTCCATCTTCCCTGTCTCTTTACAGTGCCTCTTCCTGTTTCTTTACAGTGCCTCTTCCGGTCTCTTTACAGTGCCTCTTCCTGTCTCTTTACAGTTCATCTTCCTGTCTCTTTACAGTGCCTCTTCCTGTTTCTTTACAGTGCCTCTTCCTGTCTCTTTACTGTTCATCTTCCTGTCTCTTTACAGTTCATCTTCCTGTCTCTTTACAGTGCCTCTTCCTGTCTATTTACTGTGCCTCTTCCAGTCTCTTTACAGTGCCTCTTCCTGTCTCTTTACAATTGCCCCTTCCTGTCTCTTTACAGGTCCTCTTCCTGTCTCTTTACAGTGCCTCTTCCTGTTTCTTTACAGTGCCTCTTCCTGTTTCTTTACAGTGCCTCTTCCTGTCTCTTTACAGTTCCTCTTCCTGTCTCTTTACAGTTCCTCTTCCTGTCTCTTTACAGTGCCTCTTCCTGTCTCTTTACAGTTCATCTTCCTGTCTCTTTACAGTGCCTCTTCCTGTTTCTTTACAGTGCCTCTTCCTGTCTCTTTACAGTGCCTCTTCCTGTCTCTTTACAGTGCCTCTTCCTGTCTCTTTACTGTTCCTCTTCCTGTCTCTTTACAGTGCCTCTTCCTGTTTCTTTACAGTTCCTCTTCCTGTCTCTTTACAGTTGCCTCTTCCGGTCTCTTTACAGTGTCTCTTCCTGTCTCTTTACAGTTCCTCTTCCTGTCTCTTTACAGTGCCTCTTCCTGTCTCTTTACAGTTCCTCTTCCTGTCTCTTTACAGAGCCTCTTCCTGTCTCTTTACAGTGCCTCTTCCTGTTTCTTTACAGTGCCTCTTCCTGTCTCTTTACAGTTCCTCTTCCTGTCTCTTTACAGTGCCTCTTCCTGTCTCTTTACTGTTCACTCTTCCTGTCTCTTTACAGTGCCTCTTCCTGTTTCTTTACAATTCCTCTTCCTGTCTCTTTACAGTTCCTCTTCCTGTTTCTTTACAGTTCCTCTTCCTGTCTCTTTACAGTTCCTCTTCCTGTCTCTTTACAGTGCCTCTTCCGTCTCTTTACAGTGCCTCTTCCTGTCTCTTTACAGTTCATCTTCCTGTCTCTTTACAGTTCCTCTTCCTGTCTCTTAACTGTTCTTCTTCCTGTCTCTTTTACTGTTTCATCTTCCTGTCTCTTTACTAGTTCATCTTCCTGTCTCTTTACTGTTCATCTTCCTGTCTCTTTACAGTGCCTCTTCCTGTTACTTTACAGTTCATCTTCCTGTTTCTTGACTGTTCATCTTCCTGTTTCTTTACAGTGCCCTTCCTGTCTCTTTACAGTGCCTCTTCCTGTCTCTTTACAGTCTCATCTTCCTGTCTCTTTACAGTTCCTCTTCCTGTCTCTTTACAGTGCCTCGTCCTGTTTCTTTACAGTTCATCTTCCTGTCTCTTTACTGTTCATCTTCCTGTCTCTTTACTGTTCATCTTCCAGTCTCTTTACAGTGCCTCTTCCTGTTTCTTTACAGTTCATCTTCCTGTCTCTTTACTGTTCATCTTCCTGTCTCTTTACAGTTCATCTTCCTGTCTCTTTACGGTGCCTCTTCCTGTTTCTTTACAGTGCCTCTTCCGGTCTCTTTACAGTGCCTCTTCCTGTCTCTTTACAGTTCATCTTCCTGTCTCTTTACAGTGCCTCTTCCTGTTTCTTTACAGTGCCTCTTCCTGTCTCTTTACTGTTCATCTTCCTGTCTCTTTACAGTTCATCTTCCTGTCTCTTTACTGTTCATCTTCCTGTCTCTTTACAGTTCCTCTTCCTGTCTCTTTACTGTTCATCTTCCTGTCTCTATACTGTTCATCTTCCTGTCTCTTTTACAGTTCCTCTTCCTGTCTCTTTACTGTTCATCTTCCTGTCTCTTTACTGTTCATCTTCCTGTCTCTTTACTGTTCATCTTCCTGTCTCTTTACTGTTCATCTTCCTGTCTCTTTACAGTTCATCTTCCTGTCTCTTTACAGTGCCTCTTCCTGTTTCTTTACAGTGCCTCTTCCGGTCTCTTTACAGTGCCTCTTCCTGTCTCTTTACAGTTCATCTTCCTGTCTCTTTACAGTGCCTCTTCCTGTTTCTTTACAGTGCCTCTTCCTGTTTCTTTACTGTTCATCTTCCTGTCTCTTTACAGTTCATCTTCCTGTCTCTTTACAGTGCCTCTTCCTGTTTATTTACAGTGCCTCTTCCGGTCTCTTTACAGTGCCTCTTCCTGTCTCTTTACAGTGCCCCTTCTTGTCTCTTTACAGAGCCTCTTCCTGTCTCTTTACAGTGCCTCTTCCTGTTTCTTTACAGTGCCTCTTCCTGTTTCTTTACAGTGCCTCTTCCTGTCTCTTTACAGTTCCTCTTCCTGTCTCTTTACAGTGCCTCTTCCTGTTTCTTTACAGTGCCTCTTCCTGTCTCTTTACAGTTCATCTTCCTGTCTCTTTACAGTGCCTCTTCCTGTTTCTTTACAGTGCCTCTTCCTGTCTCTTTACAGTGCCTCTTCCTGTCTCTTTACAGTGCCTCTTCCTGTCTCTTTACTGTTCATCTTCCTGTCTCTTTACAGTGCCTCTTCCTGTTTCTTTACAGTGCCTCTTCCTGTCTCTTTACAGTGCCTCTTCCGGTCTCTTTACAGTGTCTCTTCCTGTCTCTTTACAGTTCCTCCTCCTGTCTCTTTACAGTGCCTCTTCCTGTCTCTTTACAGTGCCCCTTCCTGCCTCTTTACAGAGCCTCTTCCTGTCTCTTTACAGTGCCTCTTCCTGTTTCTTTACAGTGCCTCTTCCTGTCTCTTTACAGTTCCTCTTCCTGTCTCTTTACAGTGCCTCTTCCTGTCTCTTTACAGTGCCTCTTCCTGTTTCTTTACAGTGCCTCTTCCTGTCTCTTTACAGTGCTTCTTCCGGTCTCTTTACAGTGCCTCTTCCTGTTTCTTTACAGTGCCTCTTCCTGTCTCTTTACAGTGCCTCTTCCTGTCTCTTTACTGTTCATCTTCCTCTCTCTTTACAGTGCCTCTTCCTGTTTCTTTACAGTGCCTCTTCCTGTCTTTTTACAGTGCCTCTTCCCGTCTCTTTACAGTGCCTCTTCCCGTTTCTTTACAGTGCCTCTTCCTGTCTCTTTACAGTTTCTCCTCCTGTCTCTTTACAGTGCCTCCTCCTGTCTCTTTACAGTACCTCTTCCTGTCTCTTTACAGTGCCTCGTCCTGTTTCTTTACAGTTCATCTTCCTGTCTCTTTACTGTTCATCTTCCTGTCTCTTTACTGTTCATCTTCCAGTCTCTTTACAGTGCCTCTTCCTGTCTCTTTACAGTGCCTCTTCCTGTTTCTTTACAGTTCATCTTCCTGTCTCTTTACTGTTCATCTTCCTGTCTCTTTACAGTTCATCTTCCTGTCTCTTTACTAGTGCCTCTTCCTGTCTCTTTACAGTTCCTCTTCCTGTCTCTTTACAGTGCCTCTTCCTGTCTCTTTACAGTTCATCTTCCTGTCTCTTTACAGTGCCTCTTCCTGTTTCTTTACAGTGCCTCTTCCTGTCTCTTTACTGTTCATCTTCCTGTCTCTTTACAGTTCATCTTCCTGTCTCTTTACTGTTCATCTTCCTGTCTCTTTACTGTTCATCTTCCTGTCTCTTTACAGTCCTCTTTCCTGTCTCTTTACTGTTCATCTTCCTGTCTCTATACTCGTTCATCTTCCTGTCTCTTTACAGTTCCTCTTCCTGTCTCTTTACTGTTCATCTTCCTGTCTCTTTACTGTTCATCTTCCTGTCTCTTTACTGTTCATCTTCCTGTCTCTTTACTGTTCATCTTCCTGTCTCTTTACAGTTCATCTTCCTGTCTCTTTACAGTGCCTCTTCCTGTTTCTTTACAGTGCCTCTTCCGGTCTCTTTACAGTGCCTCTTCCTGTCTCTTTACAGTTCATCTTCCTGTCTCTTTACAGTGCCTCTTCCTGTTTCTTTACAGTGCCTCTTCCTGTTTCTTTACTGTTCATCTTCCTGTCTCTTTACAGTTCATCTTCCTGTCTCTTTACAGTGCCTCTTCCTGTTTATTTACAGTGCCTCTTCCGGTCTCTTTGCAGTGCCTCTTCCTGTCTCTTTGCAGTGCCCTTCTTGTCTCTTTACAGAGCCTCTTCCTGTCTCTTTACAGTGCCTCTTCCTGTTTCTTTACAGTGCCTCTTCCTGTTTCTTTACAGTGCCTCTTCCTGTCTCTTTACAGTTCCTCTTCCTGTCTCTTTACAGTGCCTCTTCCTGTTTCTTTACAGTGCCTCTTCCTGTCTCTTCACAGTTCATCTTCCTGTCTCTTTACAGTGCCTCTTCCTGTTTCTTTACAGTGCCTCTTCCTGTCTCTTTACAGTTGCCTCTTCCTGTCTCTTTACAGTGCCTCTTCCTGTCTCTTTACTGTTCATCTTCCTGTCTCTTACACAGTGCCTCTTCCTGTTTCTTTACAGTGCCTCTTCCTGTCTCTTTACAGTGCCTCTTCCGGTCTCTTTACAGTGTCTCTTCCTGTCTCTTTACAGTTTCCTCCTCCTGTCTCTTTACAGTGCCTCTTCCTGTCTCTTTACAGTGCCCCTTCCTGTCTCTTTACAGTGCCTCTTCCTGTTTCTTTACAGTGCCTCTTCCTGTCTCTTTACAGTTCCTCTTCCTGTCTCTTTGCAGTGCCTCTTCCTGTCTCTTTACAGTGCCTCTTCCCTGTTTCTTTACAGTGCCTCTTCCTGTCTCTTTACAGTGCTTCTTCCGGTCTCTTTACAGTGCCTCTTCCTGTTTCTTTACAGTGCCTCTTCCTGTCTCTTTACAGTGCCTCTTCCTGTCTCTTTACTGTTCATCTTTCCTCTCTCTTTGCAGTGCCTCTTCCTGTTTCTTTACAGTGCCTCTTCCTGTCTTTTTACGAGTGCCTCTTCCCGTCTCTTTACAGTGCCTCTTCCCTTTTCTTTACAGTGCCTCTTCCTGTCTCTTTGCGGTTTCTCCTCCTGTCCCTTTACAGTGCCTCCTCCTGTCTCTTTACAGTGCCTCTTCCTGTCTCTTTACAGTTGCCTCTTCCTG
>NW_025758715.1:0-5013 GCF_021184085.1 Oncorhynchus gorbuscha | reverse complement strand
GGCTGAGTCACTGGCTTACTGGTGCTCTTCCATGTTGTCCCTAGGAGGGGTGCGTCACTGGCTTACTGGTGCTCTTCCATGCCGTAACTAGGAGGGCTGAGTCACTGGCTTACTGGTGCTCTTCCATGTTGTCCCTAGGAGGGGTGCGTCACTTGAGTGGGTTGAGTCACTGACGTGATCGTGTTCGTGCTGTGGGGGAGATCTTCGTGGGCTATACTCGGCCTCGTCTCAGGGTACTAGGTCAGTGGTTTACGGATATCAATCTCGTGGTGTGGGGGCTGTCCTTTGGCAAAGTGGGTGGGGTTATATCCTGCCTGTTTGGCCCCTGTGCCGGGGAGTATCATCGGAAGGATATGCTTTCCACCCATGGGGGCAGATTACCATCACATCTCCATACCTTTCATTTTGCATATTACAAATGACATAATCATAGATGATCATCATCAGCCCCAGCCATTGTGATAATCTTCCCTTTCAAACTTTTACACATATTTTACCCTCACAGTATCAAATCAAACAAATTTTATTTGTCCAAATATGGGGTATCAAGATGTTCATGTGTGTGTGTACATGCTTGTGCTTCTAGTTCATGACAATGCAGTGATAACCAACAAGTAATCTAGCTAACAATGCTGTCACAGTATCATCATCAGCAACTAGCTCTACCTCCCAAAATGGGGTATCATCGTTGTCATGTGTGTGTGTGTACATGGCTGTGTGTGTGTGTACATGATGCTGTGTGTGTACATGATGCTGTGTGTGTGTACATGATGCTGTGTGTGTGATGCTGTGTGTGTGTGTGTACATGATGCTGTGTTTGTGTACATGATGCTGTGTGTGTGTGTACATGATGCTGTGTGTGTGTGTACATGATGCTGTGTGTGTACATGATGCTGTGTGTGTGTGTACATGATGCTGTGTGTGTGTACATGATGCTGTGTGTGTGTACATGATGCTGTCGTGGATCCTGGAAAGAAAGAATGTTAAACTGTTTGTGTACATGATGCTGGACCTGTGTGTACATGATGCTGTGAACCTGTACATGAGGACTGTTGAATATTACATGATGCTGTTGAATATTCATGTCCAGTACATGATGCTGTGTGGACCTGTGTTTGTGTACATGATGCTGTTGTGTGTACATGATGACCTGTTGAATATGTGTGTGTGTACATGATGCTGTGTGTGTACATGATGCTGTGTTTGTGTACATGTTGAGTGCTGTGTGTGTGTTACATGGAAGTGCTGTGTGTGTGTGTGTATCTTAATGCTGTGTGTCTGTGTACATGATGCTGTGTGATAACTCACATGATGCAACATGTTCTGTCTCTGTAGTGTACATGATTCTGTGTCCTGTGTACATGACAACATGCTGTCTCCTGTACATGATGCTGTGTCCTGTGTGTACATGTTCTCATGCTGTGTGTGTGTACATGATGCTGTCTCCTGTGTACATGATGCTGTGTGTGTGTGTACATGATGCTGTGTGTGTGTGTACATGATGCTGTGTGTGTGTGTACATGATGCTGTCTCCTGTAATTGTACATGATGCTGTGTGTGTACATGATGCTGTCTGTGTGTGTCCTCTCTACCATGATGCTCCTGTGTGTGTGTCTACATGATGCTGTGTCCTGTGTACATGATGCTGTATGTGTCTACATGATTCTGTCTGTGTGTGTCCATGATGCTGTATCCTGTGTGTCCTCTCTACATGATGCTGTGTGTGTTCCTGTACATGATCTGTGTGTGTGTGTACATGATGCTGTGTGTGTGTGTACATGATGCTGTGTCTGTGTGTGTACAACATTCTGTGTGTGTAGTGTCCTCTCTACATGATCTGTCTCCTGTGTGTCCTCTCTACATGTTGCTGTCTCCTGTGTGTGTACATGATGCTGTCTGTGTGTTCATGATCCTGTAAATGTCCTCTCTACATGATTCTGTCTCCTGTAGTGTCCTCTGATGCTGTGTGTGTGTGTACATGATGCTGTGTAGTGTGTGTACATTCTGATGCTGTGTGTGTGTGTCTACATTTCTGTGTCCTGTGTGTCTCTACAACATGCTGTGTGTGTGTGTCTACATGATGCTGTCTCCTGTGTGTGTACATGATCTGTCCTGTGTGTGTGTCTACATGATTCTGTCTCCTGTGTGTCCTCTCATGATGCTGTGTGTGTGTTCATGATCCTGTAGTGTCCTCTCACAACTTTCTGTCTCCTGGTTCCTGGAACATTCTGAAAAGGAATGTTCTACAACGTTCTGTCTCTGTGTGTCCTCTCTCTAATTCTGGGTGTCCTCTCCCAAATAGTCTCAGGACCTCTCACCAAACATTCTGTCTCTCCTGTACCTCTCTGGGAATATTCTGTCCAGTGACCTCTTGAACATCTCTGTCTCAGGACCTGTCTAATACGTTCATGTCTCCTGTAGTGTCCTCTCTAATATTCATGTCCAGAACCTCTCTACAACATTCAGGTCCTCTCTACAACATTCTGTCTCCTGTAGTGTCCTCTCTAAGAACCAGGTCTCCTGAAGTGTTATCTATAGGCCCTGTCATCTTAACTCCTTCCAAGATATGTCTCTGTGTCCATCATTCTGTCTCTATGATAACTCACAAAAGTACAACATTCTGTCTCCTGTAGTGTCCTCTCTACAACATTCGTCTCCTGTAGTGTCCTCTCTACAACATTCTGTCTCCTGTAGTGTCTCCTGTAGTGTCCTCTCTACAACATTCTGTCTCCTGTAGTGTCCTCTACAACATTCTGTCTCCTGTAGTGTCCTCTACAACATTCTGTCTCTGTAGTGTCCTCTCAACATTCTGTCTCCTGTAGTGTCCTCTCTACAACATTCTGTCTCCCTGTAGTGTCCTCCTTCTGTAGTGTCCTCTACAACATTCTGTCTCCTGTAGTGTCCTCTACAACATTCTGTCTCCTGTAGTGTCCTCTCTACAACATTCTGTCTCCTGTAGTGTCTCCTGTAGTGTCCTCTCTACAACATTCTGTCTCCCAGTGTCCTCTACAACATTCTGTCTCCTGTAGTGTCCTCTACAACATTCTGTCTCCTGTAGTGTCCTCTCTAAACATTCTGTCTCCTGTAGTGTCCTCTCTACAACATTCTGTCTCCTGTAGTGTCCTCTCTACAACATTCTGTCTCCTGTAGTGTCCTCTCTACAACATTCTGTCTCCTGTATGTCCTCTATATATATATATCTGAACAATCTGAACAATTATCCCAACATCCTCTCTAAAGGACAACATTTTTATTTATTTTTTATTTATTTTACCTTTATTTAACCAGGCAAGTCAGTTAAGAACACATTCTTATTTTCAATGACAGCCTGGGAACAGTGGGTTAACTGCCTGTTCAGGGGCAGAACGACAGATTTGTACCTTGTCAGCTCGGGGGTTTGAACTCACAACCTTCCGGTTACTAGTCCAAAGCTCTAACCACTAGGCTACGCTGCCGCCCCAACATGTTATTCTGATACAGACTGAGCTGTATACATCTCTAGACAGACTGAGCTGTATATCTCTCTGGACAGGCCCAGGCTGTATATCTCTCTAGATGATGACTTTCTGTATCTCCTCTCTGAACCAGACTGAGCTGTATATCTCTCTGGGCCAGGCTGTATATCTCTCTCTAGACAGACCAGGCTGTATATCTCTCTGGACAGACTGACTGTATATCTCTCTGGACAGACTGAGCTGTATATCTCTCTAGACAGACTGAGGCTGTATATCTCTCTCTGGACAGACTGAGCTGTATATCTCTCTCTCTTTAGACAGACTGAGCTGTATATCTCTCTCTAGACAGACTGAGCTGTATATCTCTCTGGACAGACTGAGCTGTATATCTCTCTGGACAGACTGAGCTGTATATCTCTCTCTGGACAGACTGAGCTGTATATCTCTCTAGACAGACTGAGCTGTATATATCTCTGGACAGACTGAGCTGTATATATCTCTGGACAGACTGAGCTGTATATCTCTCTCTCTAGACAGACTGAGCTGTATATCTCTCTCTGGACAGACTGAGCTGTATATCTCTCTCTGGACAGACTGAGCTGTATATCTCTCTCTAGACAGACTGAGCTGTATATCTCTCTGGACAGACTGAGCTGTATATCTCTCTCTAGACAGACTGAGCTGTATATCTCTCTGGACAGACTGAGCTGTATATCTCTCTGGACAGACTGAGCTGTATATCTCTCTAGACAGACTGAGCTGTATATCTCTCTCTAGACAGACTGAGCTGTATATCTCTCTCTGGACAGACTGAGCTGTATATCTCTCTGGACAGACTGAGCTGTATATCTCTCTAGACAGACTGAGCTGTATATCTCTCTGGACAGACTGAGCTGTATATCTCTCTCTAGACAGACTGAGCTGTATATCTCTCTGGACAGACTGAGCTGTATACTCTCTCTAGACAGACTGAGCTGTATATCTCTCTGGACAGACTGAGCTGTATATCTCTCTGGACAGACTGAGCTGTATATCTCTCTCTAGACAGACTGAGCTGTATATCTCTCTCTGGACAGACTGAGCTGTATATCTCTCTAGACAGACTGAGCTGTATATCTCTCTCTAGACAGACTGAGCTGTATACTCTCTCTAGACAGACTGAGCTGTATATCTCTCTCTAGACAGACTGAGCTGTATATCTCTCTGGACAGACTGAGCTGTATATCTCTCTAGACAGACTGAGCTGTATATCTCTCTGGACAGACTGAGCTGTATATCTCTCTGGACAGACTGAGCTGTATATCTCTCTGGACAGACTGAGCTGTATATCTCTCTCTCTAGACAGACTGAGCTGTATATCTCTCTGGACAGACTGAGCTGTATATCTCTCTGGACAGACTGAGCTGTATATCTCTCTGGACAGACTGAGCTGTATATCTCTCTAGACAGACTGAGCTGTATATCTCTCTGGACAGACTGAGCTGTATATTCTCTCTAGACAGACTGAGCTGTATATCTCTCTAGACAGACTGAGCTGTATATCTCTCTGGACAGACTG
>NW_025758714.1:0-5013 GCF_021184085.1 Oncorhynchus gorbuscha | reverse complement strand
ATTATAAAACACCCTGTACCCTGGGGTCTCACTTGCCTCACCCACTGTGGTACGGAATCGCTGTTACTTTTAATTTTTATTTTATTTTTATGACACACTCAAGAACCTCCAGACGCTAACCAGCTAACTAGCTACAAGCTATTTAGTCATTGTTAGTTTAAAAAAAATTTTTTTTAAACCTGGATAACACTCGCCAGCCCAGCCCCCCTGCCCCATCCACCGCTGCCCCCTGGACACTGATCTCTTGGCTACATAGCTGACGCACACTGGACTGCCCATTAATCACGGTACTCCACTCTGCTTGTTTGTTTTATCTGTCGGCCCAGTTGCCTAGTCAACGCCATTTTACCTGCTGTTTGTTGTGCTAGCTGATTAGCCTCGCCCACTGTTTTTAGCTAGCTTTCTCAATTCAACACCTGTGACTACTGTATGCCTCGCTGTATGTCTCTCCCAAATGTCAATATGCCTTGTATACTGTTGTTCAGGTTAGTTATCATTGTTTTAGTTCACAATGGAGCCCCTAGATCCACTCTGCATACCCCTGTTACCTCCCTTGTCCCACCCCCCACACATGCGGTGACCTCACCCATTACAACCAGCATTTCCAGAGATACAACCTCTCTCATCATCACCCAGTGCCTGGGCTTACCTCCGCTGTACCCGCACCCCACCATACCCCTGTCTGCGCATTATGCCCTGAATATATTCTACCATGCCCAGAAACCTGCTCCTCTTATCCTCTGCCCCCAACGCTCTAGGCGACCAGTTTTGATAGCCTTTAGCCGTACCCTCATATTACTCCTTCTCTGTTCCGCGGGTGATGTGGAGGTAAATCCAGGCCCTGCATGTCCCCAGGTACCCTCATTTGTTGACTTCTGTGATCGAAAAAGTCTTGGTTTTATGCATGTCAACATCAGAAGCCTCCTCCCTAAGTTTGTTTTACTCACTGCTTTAGCACACTCTGCTAACCCTGATGTCCTTGCCGTGTCTGAATCCTGGCTCAGGAAGGCCACCAAAAATTCAGAGATTTCCATTCCCAACTATAACATCTTCCGTCAAGATAGAACTGCTAAAGGGGGAGGAGTTGCAGTCTACTGCAGAGATAGCCTGCAAAGTAATGTCATACTTTCCAGGTCCATACCCAAACAGTTTGAACTACTAATTTTGAAAATTACTCTCTCCAGAAACAAGTCTCTCACTGTTGCCGCCTGCTACCGACCCCCCTCAGCTCCCAGCTGTGCCCTGGACACCATTTGTGAATTGATCGCCCCCCATCTAGCTTCAGAGTTCGTTCTGTTAGGTGACCTAAACTGGGATATGCTTAACACCCCGGCAGTCCTACAATCTAAGCTAGATGCCCTCAATCTCACTCAAATCATCAAGGAACCCACCAGGTACAACCCTAACTCTGTAAACAAGGGCACCCTCATAGACGTCATCCTGACCAACTGGCCCTCCAAATATACCTCTGCTGTCTTCAACCAGGATCTCAGCGATCACTGCCTCATCGCCTGTATCCGCCACGGAACCGCAGTCAAACGACCACCCCTCATCACTGTCAAACGCTCCCTAAAACACTTCTGTGAGCAAGCCTTTCTAATCGACATGGCCCGGGTATCCTGGAAGGACATTGACCTCATCCCGTCAGTTGAGGATGCATGGTCATTCTTTAAAAGTAACTTCCTCACCATTTTAGATAAGCATGCTCCGTTCAAAAATGCAGAACCAAGAACAGATACAGCCCTTGGTTCACTCCAGACCTGACTGCCTCGACCAGCACAAAAACATCCTGTGGCGGACTGCAATAGCATCGAATAGCCCCGTGATATGCAACTGTTCAGGGAAGTCAGGAACCAATACACGCAGTCAGTCAGGAAAGCTAAGGCCAGCTTCTTCAGGCAGAAGTTTGCATCCTGTAGCTCCAACTCCAAAAAGTTCTGGGACACTGTGAAGTCCATGGAGAACAAGAGCACCTCCTCCCAGCTGCCCACTGCTCTGAGGCTAGGAAACACTGTCTCCACCGATAAATCCATGATTATCGAAAACTTCAATAAACACTTCTCAACGGCTGGCCATGCCTTCCGCCTGGCTACTCCAACCTCGGCCAACAGCTCCCGCCCCGTAGCTCCTCACCCAAGCCTCTCCAGGTTCTCCTTTACCCAAATCCAGATAGCAGATGTTCTGAAAGAGCTGCAAAACCTGGACCCGTACAAATCAGCTGGGCTTGACAATCTGGACCCGCTATTTCTGAAACTATCTGCCGCCATTGTCGCAACCCCTATTACCAGCCTGTTCAACCTCTCTTTCATATCGTCTGAGATCCCCAAGGATTGGAAAGCTGCCGCTGTCATCCCCCTCTTCAAAGGGGGAGACACCCTGGACCCAAACTGTTACAGACCTATATCCATCCTGCCCTGCCTATCTAAGGTCTTCGAAAGCCAAGTCAACAAACAGGTCACTGACCATCTCGAATCCCACCGCACTTTTTCCGCTGTGCAATCTGGTTTCCGAGCCGGTCACGGGTGCACCTCAGCCACACTCAAGGTACTAAACGATATCATAACCGCCATCGATAAAAGACAGTACTGTGCAGCCGTCTTCATCGACCTCGCCAAGGCTTTCGACTCTGTCAATCACCATATTCTTATCGGCAGACTCTACAGCCTCGGTTTTTCGGATGACTGCCTTGCCTGGTTCACCAATTACTTTGCAGACAGAGTTCAGTGTGTCAAATCGGAGGGCATGCTGTCCGGTCCTCTGGCAGTCTCTATGGGGGTGCCACAGGGTTCAATTCTCGGGCCGACTCTTTTCTCTGTGTATATCAATGATGTTGCTCTTGCTGCGGGCGATTCCCTGATCCACCTCTACGCAGACGACACCATTCTATATACTTTCGGCCCGTCATTGGACACTGTGCTATCTAACCTCCAAACGAGCTTCAATGCCATACAGCACTCCTTCCGTGGCCTCCAACTGCTCTTAAATGCGAGTAAAACCAAATGCATGCTTTTCAACCGATCGCTGCCTGCACCCGCATGCCCGACTAGCATCACCACCCTGGATGGTTCCGACCTTGAATATGTGGACATCTATAAGTACCTAGGTGTCTGGCTAGACTGCAAACTCTCCTTCCAGACCCACATCAAACATCTCCAATCGAAAATCAAATCAAGAGTCGGCTTTCTATTCCGCAACAAAGCCTCCTTCACTCACGCTGCCAAGCTTACCCTAGTTAAACTGACTATTCTACCGATCCTCGACTTCGGCGATGTCATCTACAAAATGGCTTCCAACACTCTACTCAGCAAACTGGATGCAGTCTATCACAGTGCCATCCGTTTTGTCACTAAAGCACCTTATACCACCCACCACTGCGACTTGTATGCTCTAGTCGGCTGGCCCTCACTACATATTCGTCGCCAGACCCACTGGCTCCAGGTCATCTACAAGTCCATGCTAGGTAAAGCTCCGCCTTATCTCAGTTCACTGGTCACGATGGCAACACCCATCCGTAGCACGCGCTCCAGCAGGTGTATCTCACTGATCATCCCTAAAGCCAACACATCATTTGGCCGCCTTCGTTCCAGTACTCTGCTGCCTGTGACTGGAACGAATTGCAAAATCGCTGAAGTTGGAGACTTTTATCTCCCTCACCATCTTCAAACATCAGCTATCCGAGCAGCTAACCGATCGCTGCAGCTGTACATAGTCTATAGGAAAATAGCCCACCCATTTTCACCTACCTCATTCCCATACTGTTTTTATACTGTTTTTATTTATTTATTTATTCTGCTCTTTTGCACACCAATATCTCTACCTGTACATGACCTGATCATTTATCACTCCAGTGTTAATCTGCAAAACTGTATTATTCGCCTACCTCCTCATGCCTTTTGCACACATTGTATATAGACTGCCCATTTTTTTTTCTTTTCTACTGTGTTATTGACTTGTTAATTGTTTATTCCATGTGTAACTCTGTGTTGTCTGTTCACATTGCTATGCTTTTATCTTGGCCAGGTCGCAGTTGCAAATGAGAACTTGTTCTCAACTAGCCTACCTGGTTAAATAAAGGTGAAATAAATAAATAAAATAAAAATTTATAAACATCCTGTACCCTGTGGCCTCATTTATAAAACATCCTGTACCCTGGAGCCTCATTTATAAAACATCCTGTAACCTGGGGCCTCATTTATAAAACATCCTGTACCCTGGGACCTCATTTATAAAACATCCTGTACCCTGGGGCTTCATTTATAAAACATCCTGTACCCTGGGGCCTCATTTATAAACATCCTGTACCCTGGGGCCTCATTTATAAAGCATCCTGTACCCTGGGCCCTCATTTATAAAGCATCCTGTACCCTGGGGCCTCATTTATAAGCATCCTGTACCCTGGGGCCTCATTTATAAAGCATCCTGTACCCTGGGGCCTCATTTATAAACATCCTGTACCCTGGGGCCTCGTTTATAGAACATCCTGTACCCTGGGGCCTCGTTTATAAAACATACTGAACCCTGGGGCCTCATTTATAAAACATGTTCTTTTATACTAGATTTATACTTGAACTTAGTCGTAAAATGATTTCCGACAGTGTGCTCACGTTGGATTCATAAAAGATATTGAAATAAAAACAATTGATGACGCAGGTTCTAAGAAGCCCATTTGTAACTTACGGTCTTGTGATCTATAAATCTCTAATTAACTTCAAATCACCGATTTCCCCTTATAGAATGCTAGAACATATGAGAGTTTAGACAGGAATAGCCATGGACCGAAAGAGAAAAGCTAACTTTGTGAAAGACGAGATCACGGCGATGGTAGAGGAGATTGAAGACAGTCAACACATATTATTCGGTGGACTAAATAGTGGGTTGACAAACAAAGTCAAACAGAGATCTTGGGAGTGTGTCACTGCTGCAGTGAACGAGGTGGGGCAGCAAGACAGAACTGTGTCTGATGTGAATAAGGAATGGTCTGACTTTAAACTGTAGGGGAAAGAAATGGTCTGA
>NW_025758713.1:0-5013 GCF_021184085.1 Oncorhynchus gorbuscha | reverse complement strand
CAACCCATTTTGCTACCTGACAACTTTACGGGTTTCACTTTTTAATCACAGTCATCATATTTATTTTTCCCTCGACTTTTTCACTCCGGGCGCTTTATCTGGACACGATTCGTCAGGACCTCCAACAGCCCGAAGCTAAGTAGTAACATTAACATGATGCCTTCTAATTGCAGCTGGCACAGTTTCAGCCTTACGGCGAGGATAGCTGTACTGCAAGCCCAGCTTCAGACGCAATCGTTGAGGCAAGGGTAATTTCAGTGTAGGAAAGGATGAAACAGCGTCTGTGCCACCAGTAAGTACAGATAGTAGTATAAATCCCTGGCACAGTCCCCGCAGCCGGACAACTTTCTCACGGTTTCTGGAAGGAAATGCTGTAGGAACGCTCAACCGGTGTCGCTCATTCAGCAGACAGAAACTTTCAGCCGGTTCTCCCATTACAGCAGCGGGTCGGTGTCAGGAGGCCGAGTCTTCTGGTCTCTACTCCATCCCGTTACGGGGTCTGAGGCGCGAGCTTCCACATTGGCTCGACAGGAATTGAAAGCTCTAGTCATTGGCGACTCGTTGCCGCGGTATTAGACTTAAGCGAATCATCCAGCGATCATACACTGTTTACCCAGGGGCAGAGGCTACAGACGTTAAGGCTAATCTGAAGATGGTGCTGGCTACAAGCTAAAACTGGCGAGTGTGAGGAGTATAGAGATATTGTTATCCACGTGCGGCACCAACGATGTTAGGATGAAACAGTCAGAATCACCAAACGCAACATAGCTTCAGCGTGCACATCAGCTAGAAAGATGTGTCGACATCGAGTAATTGTCTCTGGCCCTCCCAGTTAGGGGAGTGATGAGCTCTACAGCAGAGTCTCACAACTCAATCGCTGGTTGAAAACTGTTTCTGCCCCTCCCAAAGATAGAATTTGTAGATAATTGGCCCTCTTTCTGGGACTCGCCCACAAACAGGACCAAGCCTGACCTGCTGAGGAGTGACGGACTCCATCCTAGCTGGAGGGGTGCTCTCATCTTATCTGCCAACATAGACAGGGCTCTAACTCCTCTAGCTCCACAATGAAATAGGGTGCAGGCCAGGCAGCAGGCTATTAGCCAGCCTGCCAGCATAGTGGAGTCTGCCACTAGCATAGTTAGTGTAGTCAGCTCAGCTATCACCATTGAGACCGTGTCTGTGCCTCGACCTGGGCTGAGCAAAACTAAACATGGCGGTGTTCGCCTTAGCAATCTCACTAGGATAAAGACCACCTCCATTCCTGTCATTACTGAAAGAGATCATGATACCTCACATCTCAAAATAGGGCTACTTAATGTTAGATCCCTTACTAAAGGCAATTATAGTCAATGAACTAATCACTGATCATAATCTTGATGTGATTGGCCTGACTGGAAACATGGTTTAAGCCTGATGAATTTACTGTAGCAACAGGCCTCACTCCTGGCCACTCAGTGACCATATCCCCGCATCCCGCAAAGGCTGAGGTGTTGCTAACATTTACTTATAGCAAATTTCAATTTACAAAAAAATGACGTTCATTTTGAGCTTCTAGTCATGAAATCTATGCAGCCTACTCAATCACTTTTTATAGCTACTGTTTACAGGCCTCCTGGGCCATATACAGCGTTTCTCACTGAGTTCCTGAATTCCTATCAGACCTTGTAGTCATTGCAGATAATATTCTAATCTTTGGTGACTTTAATATTCACATGGAAAAGTCCACAGACCCACCTGGCTTTTGGAGCCATCATCGACTCAGTGGGTTTTGTCCAACATGTCTCTGGACCCACTCACTCACACTGGACTATCAGACCACCATTTTATTACGCTTTGCAATTGCAACAAATAATCTGCTCAGACCCCAACCAAGGAACATCAAAAGTCGTGCTATAAATTCACAGACAACACAAAGATTCCTTGATGCCCTTCCAGACTCCCCTCTGCCTACCCAAGGACGCCAGAGGACAAAAATCCGTTAACCACCTAACTGAGGATCTCAATTTAACCTTGCGCAATACCCTAGATGCAGTTGCACCCCTAAAAACTAAAAAAATGTCTCATAAGAAACTAGCTCCATGGTACACAGAAAATACCCGAGCTCTGAAGCAAGCTTCCAGAAAATTGGAACGGAAATGGCGCCACACCAAACTGGAAGTCTTCCGACTAGCTTGGAAGGATGGTACCGTGCAGTACCGAAGAGCCCTTACTGCTGCTCGATCGTCCTATTTTTCTAACTTAATTGAGGAAAATAAGAACAATCCGAAATTCCTTTTTGATACTGTGGCAAAGCTAACTAAAAAGCAGCATTCCCCAAGAGAGGATGACTTGCACTTTAGCAGTGATAAATTCATGAACTTCTTTGAGGAAAAGATTATGATTATTAGAAAGCAAATTACGGACTCCTTTTAAACCTGCGTATTCCTCCAAACCTCAGTTGTCCTGAGTCTGCACAACTCTGCCAGGACCTAGGATCAAGAGAGACGCTCAAGTGTTTTAGTACTATATCTCTTGACACAATGATGAAAATAATCATGGCCTCTAAACCTTCAAGCTGTATACTGACCCTATTCCAACTAAACTACTGAAAGAGCTGCTTCCTGTGCTTGGCCCTCCTATGTTGAACATAATAAACGGCTCTCTATCCACTGGATGTGTACCAAACTCACTAAAAGTGGCAGTAATAAAGCCTCTCTGAAAAAGCCAAACCTTGACCCAGAAAATATAAAAACTATCGGCCTATATCGAATCTTCCATTCCTCTCAAAGATTTTAGAGAAGGCTGTTGCGCAGCAACTCACTGCCTTCCTGAAGACAAACAATGTATACGAAATGCTTCAGTCTGGTTTTAGACCCCATCATAGCACTGAGACGGCACTTGTGAAGGTGGTAAATGACATTTTGATGGCATCGGACCGAGGCTCTGCATCTGTCCTCGTGCTCCTAGACCTTAGTGCTGCTTTTGATACCATCGATCACCACATTCTTTTGGAGAGATTGGAAACCCAAATTGGTCTACACGGACATGTTCTGGCCTGGTTTAGGTCTTATCTGTCGGAAAGATATCAGTTTGTCTCTGTGAATGGTTTGTCCTCTGACAAATCAACTGTACATTTCGGTGTTCCTCAAGGTTCTGTTTTAGGACCACTATTGTTTTCACTATATATTTTACCTCTTGGGGATGTTATTCAAAACATAATGTAAACTTTCACTGCTATGCGGATGACACACAGCTGTACATTTCAATGAAACATGGTGAAGCACCAAAATTGCCCTCGCTAGAAGCATGTGTTTCAGACATAAGGAAGTGGATGGCTGCAAACTTTCTACTATTAAACTCGACAAAACAGAGATGCTTGTTCTAGGTCCCAAGAAACAAAGAGATCTTCTGTTGAATCTGACAATTAATCTTAATGGTTGTACAGTCGTCTCAAATAAAACTGTGAAGGACCTCGGCGTTACTCTGACCCTGATCTCTTTTGAAGAACATATCAAGACCATTTCGAGGACAGCTTTTTCCATCCCTCTCTACACTGGCTTCCTGTCAAAGCAAGGGCTGATTTCAAGGTTTTACTGCTAACCTACAAAGCATTACATGGGCTTGCTCCTACCTACCTCTCTGATTTGGTCCTGCCGCATACCTATACGTACGCTACGGTCACAAGACGCAGGCCTCCTAATTGTCCCTAGAATTTCTAAGCAAAACAGCTGGAGGCAGGGCTTTCTCCTAGAGCTCCATTTTTATGGAACGGTCTGTTTACCCATGTCAGAGACGCAAACTCGGTCTCAACTCTTAGTCTTTACTGAAGACTCATCTCTTCAGTGGGTCATATGATTGAGTGTAGTCTGGCCCAGGAGTGGAAGGTGAACGGAAAGGCTCTGAGCAACGAACCGCCCCTTGCTGTCTCTGCCTGGCCGGTTCCCCTTTTTCCACTGGGATTCTCTGCCTCTAACCCTGTTACGGGGCTGAGTCACTGGCTTGCTGGGGCTCTCGTGCCGTCCCTGGGGGTGCGTCACCTGGGTGGGTTGATTCACTGTTGTGGTCGGCCTGTCTGGGTTTCCCCCCCTTTGGGTTGTACCGTGTCGGAGATCTTTGTGGGCTATACTCGGCCTTGTCTCAGGATGGTAAGTTGGTGGTTGTAGATTTCCTCTAGTGGTGTGGGGGCTGTGCTTTGGCAAAGTGGGTGGGGTTATATCCTTCCTGTTTGGCCCTGTCCGGGGGTGTCCTCGGATGGGGCCACAGTGTCTCCTGACCCCTCCTGTCTCAGCCTCCAGTATTTATGCTGCAGTAGTTTATGTGTCGGGGGCTAGGGTCAGTTTGTTTATCTGGAGTACTTCTCCTGTCCTATTCGGTGTCCTGTGTAAATCTAAGTGTGCGTTCTCTAATTCTCTCCTTCTCTCCTTCTTTCTCTCTCTCGGAGGACCTGAGCCCTAGAACCATGCCCCAGGACTACCTGACATGATGACTCCTTGCTGTCCCCAGTCCACCTGGCCATGCTGCTGCTCCAGTTTCAACTGGCCTGGGCCCTAGGACCATGTCCCAGGACTACCTGACATGAGGACTCCTTGCTGTCCCCAGTCCACCTGGCCATGCTCCTGCTCCAGTTTCAACTGACCTGAGCCCTAGGACCGTGCCCCAGGACTACCTGACATGATGGCTCCTTGCTGTCCCCAGTCCACCTGACTGTGCTGCTGCTCCAGTTTCAACTGTTCTGCCTTATTATTATTTGACCATGCTGGTCATTTATGAACATTTGAACATCTTGGTCATTTTCTGTTATAATCTCTACCCGGCACAGCCAGAAGAGGACTGGCCACCCCACATAGCCCGGTTCCTCTCTAGGTTTCTTCCTAGGTTTTGGCCTTTCTAGGGAGTTTTTCCTAGCCACCGTGCTTTTACACCTGCATTGTTTGCTGTTTGGGGTTTTAGGCTGGGTTTCTGTACAGCACTTTGAGATATCAGCTGATGTACGAAGGGCTATATAAATAAATTTGATTTGATTTGATTTGATTT
>NW_025758712.1:0-5013 GCF_021184085.1 Oncorhynchus gorbuscha | reverse complement strand
TGTCATGTTTTGTCATTTATTATCTTGTCTTGTCCCTGTGCTTCCCATTCTATTCGTTTCCCTCTGCTGGTCTTATTAGGTTCTTTCCCTCTTTCTATCCCTCTCTCTCCCTCCCTCTCTCACTCTCTCGCTCTCTCTTCTCTCTATCGTTCCGCTCCTGCTCCCAGCTGTTCTATTCCCTAATCATCATTTAGTCTTCCCACACCTGTTCCCGATCCTTTCCCCTGATTAGAGTCCCTATTTATTCCTTTGTGTTCCGTTCCTGTCCTGTCGGTTCCTTGTTTAGTATTCACCGTGCTGTGTTTGTGTTTCGCCCTGTCGTGTCGTGTTTTTGCCCCAGATGCTGCGTGTGAGCAGGTGTCTGAGTCTGTCTACGGCTCATGCCTTCCCGAGGCAACCTGCTGTTCACCTGCTGTCTGATGGTCTCCAGTTTGTCCTCGTTATTCCCTGAGTGAAAGTTGATGTTTTTTGTTTGTATTCACTTTTACTTGAATAAACTCTGTTTTCGCCAAGTCGCTTTGGGTCCTCTTTCACCTGCATGACAGAAGGAACCGACCAAGGAATGGACCCAGCGACTTCAGACGCTCGTTACACTGCCGTCGAGATCCATGAGCCATGCTCGGCAGACACGAGCAGGAATTGTCTGCTGCTCGCCATGCCGTGAGAACCTGGCCGCTCAGGTTTCTGACCTCTCTGGACAGTTCCAGAGTCTACGTCTCGTGCCACCTGTTACTTCCTGGCCTGCCGAGCCTCCAGAACCTAGGGTTAATAACCCACCTTGCTACTCCGGGCAGCCCACTGAGTGCCGCTCCTTTCTCACGCAGTGTGAGATTGTGTTCCTCTCTCCAACCAGATTCTCTCCCCGGAGGTTCCTTCAGATGTGGACTCTTTGATTGCTCTCGCCATCCGCATAGAACGACGGGTAGATCTTCGTCACCGGGCTCGTGGAAGAGAGCTCGCATCAACGGTGTTTCCTGCTCCGCATCGCAACCATCTCCTCCTCTGGCTCAGAGTCTGAGCCCATGCAGCTGGGAGGGATTCGCATCTCGACTAAGGAGAGGGAACGGAGGATCACCAACCGCCTGTGCCTCTATTGCGGAGTTGCTGGACATTTTGTTAATTCATGTCCAGTAAAGCCAGAGCTCATCTGTAAGCGGAGGGCTACAGGTGAGCGCAACTACTCAAGTCTCTCCATCAAGATCCTGTACTATTTTGTCGGTCCATCTACGCTGGACCGGTTCGGGTGCTACATGTAGTGCCTTGATAGACTCTGGGGCTGAGGGTTGTTTCATGGACGAAGCATGGGTTCGGAAACATGACATTCCTTTCAGAGAGTTAGAGAAGCCTACGCCCATGTTCGCCTTAGATGGTAGTCATCTTCCCAGTATCAGATTTGAGACACTACCTTTAACCCTCACAGTATCTGGTAACCACAGTGAGACTATTTCTTTTTTGATTTTTCGTTCACCGTTTACACCTGTTGTTTTGGGTCATCCCTGGCTAGTATGTCATAATCCTTCTATTAATTGGTCTAGTAATTCTATCCTATCCTGGAACGTTTCTTGTCATGTGAAGTGTTTAATGTCTGCCATCCCTCCCGTTTCTTCTGTCCCTACTTCTCAGGAGGAACCTGGCGATTTGACAGGAGTGCCGGAGGAATATCATGATCTGCGCACGGTCTTCAGTCGGTCCCGAGCCAACTCCCTTCCTCCTCACCGGTCGTATGATTGTAGTATTGATCTCCTTCCGGGGACCACTCCTCCTCGGGGTAGACTATACTCTCTGTCGGCTCCCGAACGTAAGGCTCTCGAGGATTATTTGTCTGTGTCTCTTGACGCCGGTACCATAGTGCCTTCTTCCTCCTCGGCCGGGGCGGGGTTCTTTTTTGTTAAGAAGAAGGACGGTACTCTGCGCCCTGCGTGGATTATCGAGGGCTGAATGACATAACGGTTAAGAATCGTTATCCGCTTCCCCTTATGTCATCAGCCTTCGAGATTCTGCAGGGAGCCAGGTGCTTTACTAAGTTGGACCTTCGTAACGCTTACCATCTCGTGCGCATCAGAGAGGGGGACGAGTGGAAAACGGCGTTTAACACTCCGTTAGGGCATTTTGAGTACCGGGTTCTGCCGTTTGGTCTCGCCAATGCGCCAGCTGTTTTTCAGGCATTAGTTAATGATGTTCTGAGAGACATGCTGAACATCTTTGTTTTTGTCTATCTTGACGATATCCTGATTTTTTCTCCGTCACTCGAGATTCATGTTCAGCACGTCGACGTGTTCTACAGCGCCTTTAGAGAATTGTCTCTACGTAAAGTCTGAGAAGTGCTCTTTTCATGTCTCCTCCGTTACTTTTCTCGGTTCCGTTATTTCCGCTGAAGGCATTCAGATGGATTCCGCTAAGGTCCAAGCTGTCAGTGATTGGCCCGCTCCAAGGTCACGTGTCGAGTTGCAGCGCTTTTTAGGTTTCGCTAATTTCTATCGGCGTTTCATTCGTAATTTCGGTCAAGTTGCTGCCCCTCTCACAGCTCTTACTTCTGTCAAGACGTGTTTTAAGTGGTCCGGTTCCGCCCAGGGAGCTTTTGATCTTCTAAAAGAACGTTTTACGTCCGCTCCTATCCTCGTTACTCCTGACGTCACTAGACAATTCATTGTCGAGGTTGACGCTTCAGAGGTAGGCGTGGGAGCCATTCTATCCCAGCGCTTCCAGTCTGACGATAAGGTTCATCCTTGCGCTTATTTTTCTCATCGCCTGTCGCCATCTGAGCGCAACTATGATGTGGGTAACCGTGGGGAACTGCTCGCCATCCGCTTAGCCCTAGGCGAATGGCGACAGTGGTTGGAGGGGGCGACTGCCTTTGTCGTTTGGACAGACCATAAGAACCTTGAGTACATCCGTTCTGCCAAACGACTTAATGCCCGTCAAGCTCGTTGGGCGTTGTTTTTCGCTCGTTTCGAGTTTGTGATTTCTTACCGTCCGGGTAGCAAGAACACCAAGCCTGATGCCTTATCCCGTCTGTTTAGTTCTTCTGTGGCTTCTACTGATCCCGAGGGGATTCTTCCTTATGGGCGTGTTGTCGGGTTAACAGTCTGGGGAATTGAAAGACAGGTTAAGCAAGCACTCACGCACACTGCGTCGCTTGTCCTAGTAACCTCCTTTTCGCTCCTGTTTCCACTCGTCTGGCTGTTCTTCAGTGGGCTCACTCTGCCAAGTTAGCTGGTCATCCCGGTGTTCGAGGCACTCTTGCGTCTATTCGCCAGCGCTTTTGGTGGCCGACTCAGGAGCGTGACACGCGCCGCTTCGTGGCTGCTTGTTCGGACTGCGCGCAGACTAAGTCGGGTAACTCTCCTCCTGCCGGTCGTCTCAGACCGCTCCCCATTCCTTCTCGACCATGGTCTCACATCGCCCTAGACTTCATTACCGGTCTGCCTTTGTCTGCGGGGAAGACTGTGATTCTTACGGTTGTCGATAGGTTCTCTAAGGCGGCACATTTCATTCCCCTCGCTAAACTTCCTTCCGCTAAGGAGACGGCACAAATCATTATCGAGAATGTATTCAGAATTCATGGCCTCCCGTTAGACGCCGTTTCAGACAGAGGCCCGCAATTCACGCACAGTTTTGGAGGGAGTTCTGTCGCTTGATTGGTGCGTCCGTCAGTCTCTCTTCCGGGTTTCATCCCCAGTCTAACGGTCAAGCAGAGAGGGCCAATCAGACGATTGGTCGCATACTACGCAGCCTTTCTTTCAGAAACCCTGCGTCTTGGGCAGAACAGCTCCCCTGGGCAGAATACGCCACAATTCGCTTCCTTCGTCTGCTACCGGGTTATCTCCGTTTCAGAGTAGTCTGGGTTACCAGCCTCCTCTGTTCTCATCCCAGCTTGCCGAGTCCAGCGTTCCTCCCGCCTCAAGCGTTTGTCCAACGTTGTGAGCGCACCTGGAGGAGGGTGAGGTCTGCACTTTGCCGTTACAGGGCACAGACTGTGAGAGCCGCCAATAAACGCAGGATTAAGAGTCCAAGGTATTGTTGCGGCCAGAGAGTGTGGCTTTCCACTCGCAACCTTCCTCTTACGACAGCTTCTCGTAAGTTGACTCCGCGGTTCATTGGTCCGTTCCGTGTCTCCCAGGTCGTCAATCCTGTCGCTGTGCGACTGCTTCTTCCGCGACATCTTCGTCGCGTCCATCCTGTCTTCCATGTCTCCTGTGTCAAGCCCTTTCTTCGCACCCCCGTTCGTCTTCCCTCCCCCCTCCCGTCCTTGTCGAGAGCGCACCTATTTACAAGGTACATAAGATCATGGACATGCGTTCTCGGGACGGGGTCACCAATACTTAGTGGATTGGGAGGGTTACGGTCCTGAGGAGAGGAGTTGGGTTCCGTCTCGGGACGTGCTGGACCGTTCACTCATTGATGATTTCCTCCGTTGCCGCCAGGATTCCTTCCTCGAGTGCGCCAGGAGGCGCCGGTGAGTGGGGGGTACTGTCATGTTTTGTCATTTATTATCTTGTCTTGTCCCTGTGCTTCCCATTCTATTCGTTTCCCTCTGCTGGTCTTATTAGGTTCTTTCCTCTTTCTATCCCTCTCTCTCCCTCCCTCTCTCACTCTCTCGCTCTCTCTTCTCTCTATCGTTCCGTTCCTGCTCCCAGCTGTTCCTATTCCCTAATCAATCATTTAGTCTTCCCACACCTGTTCCCGATCCTTTCCCCTGATTAGAGTCCCTATTTCTTCCTTTGTGTTCCGTTCCTGTCCTGTCGGTTCCTTGTCTAGAATTCACCGTGCTGTGTTTGTGTATCGCCCTGTCGTGTCGTGTTTTCCTCAGATGCTGCGTGGTGAGCAGGTGTCTGAGTCTGTCTGGTTCAAGTGCCTTCCCGAGGCAACCTGCTGTTCACCTGCTGTTCAAGATCGAGTCTCCAGTTTGTCCTCGTCATTTCGAGTGAAAGTTGTGTTTTTTGTTTGTATTTACTTTACTGGATTAAAGACTCTGTTTTCGCCAAGTCGCTTTTGGGTCCTCTTCACCTGCAT
>NW_025758711.1:0-5014 GCF_021184085.1 Oncorhynchus gorbuscha | reverse complement strand
AAACGGAATAACAGAATTCCTCTAGACTTGTAGAGGGAAACAACTGGAGAAGCGGCCACAGACTGCAGGTCGCCGGGTAGGCGCAGGCCGTAGTCGACTGAGACACCTGCTCACACGCAGCATCTGATGAAGGCACAAAACACGACAGGACAGGGTGATACACAATCACGGCAAAAACACGACAGGACAGGGCGAAACGCAATCACGGCATGGTGAATACAATACAAGGAACCGACGGAACAGGAACGGATCACAAAGGAATAAATAGGGACTCTAATCAGGGGAAAGGATCGGGAACAGGTGTGGGAAGACTAAATGATGATTAGGGAATAGGAACAGCTGGGAGCAGGAACGGAACGACAGAGAGAAGAGAGAGCGAGAGAGTGAGAGAGGGAGGGGAGAGAGGAGGGATAGAACCAAACAAGACCAGCAGAGGGAAACGAATAGCATGGGGAGCACAGGGACAAGACATGACAATAAATGACAAACATGACAGTACCCCCCACTCACCGGCGCCTCCTGGCGCACTCGAGGAGGAATCCTGGCGGCAACGGAGGAAATCATCGATGAGCGAACGGTCCAGCACGTCCCGAGACGGAACCCAACTCCTCTCCTCAGGACCGTAACCCTCCCAATCCACTAGGTATTGGTGACCCCGTCCCGAACGCATGTCCATAATCTTATGTACCTTGTAAATAGGTGCGCTCTCGACAAGGACGGGAGAGGGGAGGGAAGACGAACGGGGGTGCGAAGAAAGGGCTTAACACAGGAGACATGGAAGACAGGATGGACGCGACGAAGATGTCGCGGAAGAAGCAGTCGCACAGCGACAGGATTGACGACCTGGGAGACACGGAACGGACCAATGAACCGCGGAGTCAACTTACGAGAAGCTGTCGTAAGAGGAAGGTTGCGAGTGGAAAGCCACACTCTCTGGCCGCAACAATACCTTGGACTCTTAATCCTGCGTTTATTGGCGGCTCTCACCGTCTGTGCCCTGTAACGGCAAAGTGCAGACCTCACCCTCCTCCAGGTGCGCTCACAACGTTGGACAAACGCTTGAGCGGAGGGAACGCTGGACTCGGCAAGCTGGGATGAGAACAGAGGAGGCTGGTAACCCAGACTACTCTGAAACGGAGATAACCCGGTAGCAGACGAAGGAAGCGAATTGTGAGCGTATTCTGCCCAGGGGAGCTGTTCTGCCCAAGACGCAGGGTTTCTGAAAGAAAGGCTGCGTAGTATGCGACCAATCGTCTGATTGGCCCTCTCTGCTTGACCGTTAGACTGGGGATGAAACCCGGAAGAGAGACTGACGGACGCACCAATCAAGCGACAGAACTCCCTCCAAAACTGTGACGTGAATTGCGGGCCTCTGTCTGAAACGGCGTCTAACGGGAGGCCATGAATTCTGAATACATTCTCAATAATGATTTGTGCCGTCTCCTTAGCGGAAGGAAGTTTAGCGAGGGAATGAAATGTGCCGCCTTAGAGAACCTATCGACAACCGTCAGAATCACAGTCTTCCCCGCAGACAAAGGCAGACCGGTAATGAAGTCTAAGGCAATGTGAGACCATGGTCGAGAAGGAATGGGGAGCGGTCTGAGACGACCGGCAGGAGGAGAGTTACCCGACTTAGTCTGCGCGCAGTCCGAACAAGCAGCCACGAAACGGCGCGTGTCACGCTCCTGAGTCGGCCACCAAAGCGCTGGCGAATAGACGCAAGAGTGCCTCGAACACCGGGATGACCAGCTAACTTGGCAGAGTGAGCCCACTGAAGAACAGCCAGACGAGTGGAAACAGGAACGAAAAGGAGGTTACTAGGACAAGCGCGCGGCGACGCAGTGTGCGTGAGTGCTTGCTTAACCTGTCTTTCAATTCCCCAGACTGTTAACCCGACAACACGCCCATAAGGAAGAATCCCCTCGGGATCAGTAGAAGCCACAGAAGAACTAAACAGACGGGATAAGGCATCAGGCTTGGTGTTCTTGCTACCCGGACGGTAAGAAATCACAAACTCGAAACGAGCGAAAAACAACGCCCAACGAGCTTGACGGGCATTAAGTCGTTTGGCAGAACGGATGTACTCAAGGTTCTTATGGTCTGTCCAAACGACAAAAGGAACGTCGCCCCCTCCAACCACTGTCGCCATTCGCCTAGGGCTAAGCGGATGGCGAGCAGTTCACGGTTACCCACATCATAGTTGCGCTCAGATGGCGACAGGCGATGAGAAAAATAAGCGCAAGGATGAACCTTATCGTCAGACTGGAAGCGCTGGGATAGGATGGCTCCCACGCCTACCTCTGAAGCGTCAACCTCGACAATGAATTGTCTAGTGACGTCAGGAGTAACGAGGATAGGAGCGGACGTAAAAGCGTTCTTTTAGAAGATCAAAAGCTCCCTGGGCGGAACCGGACCACTTAAAACACGTCTTGACAGAAGTAAGAGCTGTGAGAGGGGCAGCAACTTGACCGAAATTACGAATGAAACGCCGATAGAAATTAGCGAAACCTAAAAAGCGCTGCAACTCGACACGTGACCTTGGAGCGGGCCAATCACTGACAGCTTGGACCTTAGCGGAATCCATCTGAATGCCTTCAGCGGAAATAACGGAACCGAGAAAAGTAACGGAGGAGACATGAAAGAGCACTTCTCAGCCTTTACGTAGAGACAATTCTCTAAAGGCGCTGTAGAACACGTCGAACGTGCTGAACATGAATCTCGAGTGACGGAGAAAAAATCAGGATATCGTCAAGATAGACAAAAACAAAAATGTTCAGCATGTCTCTCAGAACATCATTAACTAATGCCTGAAAAACAGCTGGCGCATTGGCGAGACCGAACGGCAGAACCCGGTACTCAAAATGCCCTAACGGAGTGTTAAACGCCGTTTTCCACTCGTCCCCCTCTCTGATGCGCACGAGATGGTAAGCGTTACGAAGGTCCAACTTAGTAAAGCACCTGGCTCCCTGCAGAATCTCGAAGGCTGATGACATAAGGGGAAGCGGATAACGATTCTTAACCGTTATGTCATTCAGCCCTCGATAATCACGCAGGGGCGCAGAGTACCGTCCTTCTTTTTAACAAAAAAGAACCCCGCCCCGGCCGGAGAAGAAGAAGGCACTATGGTACCGGCGTCAAGAGACACAGACAAATAATCCTCGAGAGCCTTACGTTCGGGAGCCGACAGAGAGTATAGTCTACCTCGAGGAGGAGTGGTCCCCGGAAGGAGATCAATACTACAATCATACGACCGGTGAGGAGGAAGGGAGTTGGCTCGGGACCGACTGAAGACCGTGCGCAGATCATGATATTCCTCCGGCACTCCTGTCAAATCGCCAGGTTCCTCCTGAGAAGTAGGGACAGAAGAAATGGGAGGGATGGCAGACATTAAACACTTCACATGACAAGAAACGTTCCAGGATAGGATAGAATTACTAGACCAATTAATAGAAGGATTATGACATACAAGCCAGGGGTGACCCAAAACAACAGGTGTAAACGGTGAACGGAAAATCAAAAAAGAAATAGTCTCACTGTGGTTACCAGATACTGTGAGAGTTAAAGGTAGTGTCTCAAATTTGATACTGGGAAGATGACTACCATCTAAGGCAAACATGGGCGTAGGCCTGTCTAACGGTCTGAAAGGAATGTTATGTTTCGAGCCCATGCTTCGTCCATGAAACAACCCTCAGCCCCAGAGTCAATCAAAGCACTGCATGTAGCACCCGAACCGGTCCAGCGTAGATGGACCGACATAGTAGTACAAGATCTAGATGAAGGGACCTGAGTAGTAGCGCTCACCAGTAGCCCTCCGCTTACTGATGGGCTCTGGCCTCTTACTGGACATGAATTAACAAAATGTCCAGCAACTCCGCAATAGAGGCACAGGCGGTTGGTGATCCTCCGTTCCCTCTCCTTATTCGAGATGCGAATCCCTCCCAGCTGCATGGGCTCAGTCTCAAAGCCAGAGGAGGGAGATGGTTGCGATGCGGAGCAGGGAAACACCGTTGATGCGAGCTCTCTTCCACGAGCCCGGTGACGAAGATCTACCCGTCGTTCTATGCGGATGGCGAGAGCAATCAAAGAGTCCACATCTGAAGGAACCTCCCGGGAGAGAATCTCATCCTTAACCACTGCGTGGAGTCCCTCCAGAAAACGAGCGAGCAGCGCCGGCTCGTTCCACTCACTAGAGGCAGCAAGAGTGCGAAACTCAATGGAATAATCCGTTATGGACCGTTCACCTTGGCATAAGGAAGCCAGGGCCCTAGAAGCCTCCCCACCAAAAACTGAACGGTCAAAAACCCGAATCATCTCCTCTTTAAAGTTCTGGAATCTGTTAGAGCAATCAGCCCTTGCCTCCCAGATAGCTGTGCCCCATTCTCGAGCCCGGCCAGTAAGGAGTGAAATGACGTAAGCAACCCGAGCTCTCTCTCTAGAGTATGTGTGGGGTTGGAGAGAGACACAATCTCACACTGCGTGAGAAAGGAGCGGCACTCAGTGGGCTGCCCGGAGTAGCAAGGTGGGTTATTAACCCTGGGTTCTGGAGGCTCGGCAGGCCAGGGAGTAACAGGTGGCACGAGACGTAGACTCTGGAACTGTCCAGAGAGGTCGGAAACCTGAGCGGCCAGGTTCTCCACGGCATGGCGAGCAGCAGACAATTCCTGCTCGTGTCTGCCGAGCATGGCTCCTTGGATCTCGACGGCAGTGTAACGAGCGTCTGAAGTCGCTGGGTCCATTCCTTGGTCGGTTCCTTCTGTCATGCAGGTAAAGAGGACCCAAAAGCGACTTAACAGAAACAGAGTTTATTAAAGTCCAAAACGGAATAACAGAATTCCTCTAGACTTGTAGAGGGAAACAACTGGAGAAGCGGCCACAGACTGCAGGTCGCTTCGGGTAGGCGCAGGCCGTAGTCGACTGAGACACCTGCTCACACGCAGCATCTGATGAAGGCACAAAACACGACAGGACAGGGTGATACACAATCACGGCAAAAACACGACAGGACAGGGGCGAA
>NW_025758710.1:0-5014 GCF_021184085.1 Oncorhynchus gorbuscha | reverse complement strand
CGCTGTCCTAGTAACCTCCTTTTCGTTCCTGTTTCCACTCGTCTGGCTGTTCTTCAGTGGGCTCACTCTGCCAAGTTAGCGGGTCATCCCGGTGTTCGAGGCACTCTGCGTCTATTCGCCAGCGCTTTTGGTGGCCGACTCAGGAGCGTGACACGCGCCGCTTCGTGGCTGCCTGTTCGGACTGCGCGCAGACTAAGTCGGGTAACTCCTCCTGCCGGTCGTCTCAGACCGCTCCCATTCCTTCGACCATGGTCTCACATTGCCTTAGACTTCATTACCGGTCTGCCTTTTGTCTGCGGGGAAGACTGTGATTCTGACGGTTGTCGATAGGTTCTCTAAGGCGGCACATTTCATTCCCCTCGCTAAACTTCCTTCCGCTAAGGAGACGGCACAAATCATTATTGAGAATGTATTCAGAATTCATGGCCTCCCGTTAGACGCCGTTTCAGACAGAGGTCCGCAATTCACGCTCACAGTTTTGGAGGGAGTTCTGTCGCTTGATTGGTGCGTCCGTCAGTCTCTCTTCCGGGTTTCATCCCCAGTCTAACGGTCAAGCAGAGAGGGCCAATCAGACGATTGGTCGCATACTACGCAGCCTTTCTTTCAGAAACCCTGCGTCTTGGGCAGAACAGCTCCCCTGGGCAGAATACGCTCACAATTCGCTTCCTTCGTCTGCTACCGGGTTATCTCCGTTTCAGAGTAGTCTGGGTTACCAGCCTCCTCTGTTCTCATCCCAGCTTGCCGAGTCCAGCGTTCCTCCGCTCAAGCGTTTGTCCAACGTTGTGAGCGCACCTGGAGGAGGGGGAGGTCTGCACTTTGCCGTTACAGGGCACAGACGGTGAGAGCCGCCAATAAACGCAGGATTAAGAGTCCAAGGTATTGTTGCGGCCAGAGAGTGTGGCTTTCCACTCGCAACCTTCCTCTTACGACAGCTTCTCTCGTAAGTTGACTCCGCGGTTCATTGGTCCGTTCCGTGTCTCCCAGGTCGTCAATCCCACATCGCTGTGCGACTGCTTCTTCCGCGACATCTTCGTCGCGTCCATCCTGTCTTCCATGTCTCCTGTGTTAAGCCCTTTCTTCGCACCCCCGTTCGTCTTCCCTCCCCCTCCCGTCCTTGTCGAGAGCGCACCTATTTACAAGGTACATAAAATTATGGACATGCGTTCTCGGGACGGGGTCACCAATACCTAGTGGATTGGGAGGGTTACGGTCCTGAGGAGAGGAGTTGGGTTCCGTCTCGGGACGTGCTGGACCGTTCGCTCATCGATGATTTCCTCCGTTGCCGCCAGGATTCCTCCTCGAGTGCGCCAGGAGGCGCCTCGGTGAGTGGGGGGTACTGTCATGTTTGTCATTTATTGTCATGTCTTGTCCCTGTGCTCCCCATGCTATTCGTTTCCTCTGCTGGTCTTGTTTGGTTCTATCCTTCTCTCTCCCCTCCCTCTCTCACTCTCTCGCTCTCTCTTCTCTCTGTCGTTCCGTTCCTGCTCCCAGCTGTTCCTATTCCCCTAATCATCATTTAGTCTTCCCACACCTGTTCCCGATCCTTTCCCCTGATTAGACTCCCTATTTATTCCTTTGTGATCCGTTCCTGTTCCGTCGGTTCCTCGTATTGTATTCACCATGCTGTGATTGCGTTTCGCCTGTCCTGTCGTGTTTTTTGCCGTGATTGTGTATCACCCTGTCCTGTCGTGTTTTGTGCCTTCATCAGACGCTGCGTGTGAGCAGGTGTCTCAGTCGACTACGGCCTGCGCCTACCCGAAGCGACCTGCAGTCTGTGGCCGCTTCTCCAGTTGTTTTCCCTCTACAAATCTAGAGGATGTCAGTTATTCCGTTTTGAACATTATTAAACTCTGTTTCTGTTAAGTCGCTTTTGGGTCCTCTTTACCTGCATGGTTCTATCCTTCTCTCTCCTCCCTCCTCACTCTCTCGCTCTCTTTCTCTGTCGCTCCGTCCTGCTCCCAGCTGTTCCTATTCCCTAATCATCATTTAGTCTTCCCACACCTGTTCCCTGATCCTTTCCCTGATTAGACTCCCTATTTATTCCTTTGTGATCCGTTCCTGTTCCGTCGGTTCCTTGTATTGTATTCACCATGCTGTGATTGCGTTTCGCCCTGTCCTGTCGTGTTTTTGCCGTGATTGTGTATCACCCTGTCCTGTCGTGTTTTGTGCCTTCATCAGACGCTGCGTGTGAGCAGGTGTCTCAGCCGACTACGGCCTGCGCCTACCCGGCGACCTGCAGTCTGTGGCCGCTTCTCCAGTTGTTTTCCTCTACAAATCTAGAGGATGTCAGTTATTCCGTTTTGAACATTATTAAACTCTGTTTCTGTTAAGTCGCTTTTGGGTCCTCTTTTACCTGCATGACAGAAGGAACCGACCAAGGAATGGACCCAGCGACTTCAGACGCCGTTACACTGCCGTCGAGTTCCAAGGAGCCATGCTCGGCAGACACGAGCAGGAATTGTCTGCTGCTCGCCATGCCGTGGAGAACCTGGCCGCCAGGTTTCCGACCTCTCTGGACAGTTCCAGAGTCTACGTCTCGTGCCACCTGTTACTCCCTGGCCTGCCGAGCCTCCAGAACCCAGGGTTAATAACCCACCTTGCTACTCCGGGCAGCCCACTGAGTGCCGCTCCTTTCTCACGCAGTGTGAGATTGTGTTCTCTCCAACCCCACACATACTCTAGAGAGAGAGCTCGGGTTGCTTACGCTATTTCACTTTACTGGCCGGGCTCGAGAATGGGGCACAGCTATCTGGGAGGCAAGGGCTGATTGCTCTAACAGATTCCAGAACTTTAAAGAGGAGATGATTCGGGTTTTTGACCGTTCAGTTTTTGGTGAGGAGGCTTCTAGGGCCCTGGCTTCCTTATGCCAAGGTGAACGGTCCATAACGGATTATTCCATTGAGTTTCGCACTCTTGCTGCCTCTAGTGAGTGGAACGAGCCGGCGCTGCTCGCTCGTTTTCTGGAGGGACTCCACGCAGCGGTTAAGGATGAGATTCTCTCCCGGGAGGTTCCTTCAGATGTGGACTCTTGATTGCTCTCGCCATCCGCATAGAACGACGGGTAGATCTTCGTCACCGGGCTCGTGGAAGAGAGCTCGCATCAACGGTGTTTCCCTGCTCCGCATCGCAACCATCTCCCTCCTCTGGCTTTGAGACTGAGCCCATGCAGCTGGGAGGGATTCGCATCTCGAATAAGGAGAGGGAACAGAGGATCACCAACCGCCTGTGCCTCTATTGCGGAGTTGCTGGACATTTTGTTATTTCATGTCCAGTAAGAGGCCAGAGCCCATCAGTAAGCGGAGGGCTACTGGTGAGCGCTACTACTCAGGTCCCTTCATCTAGATCTTGTACTACTATGTCGGTCCATCTACGCTGGACCGGTTCGGTGCTACATGCAGTGCTTTGATTGACTCTGGGGCTGAGGGTTGTTTCATGGACGAAGCATGGGCTCGGAAACATAACATTCCTTTCAGACCGTTAGACAGGCCTACGCCCATGTTTGCCTTAGATGGTAGTCATCTTCCCAGTATCAAATTTGAGACACTACCTTTAACTCTCACAGTATCTGGTAACCACAGTGAGACTATGTCTTTTTTGATTTTCCGTTCACCGTTTACACCTGTTGTTTTGGGTCACCCCTGGCTTGTATGTCATAATCCTTCTATTAATTGGTCTAGTAATTCTATCCTATCCTGGAACGTTTCTTGTCATGTGAAGTGTTTAATGTCTGCCATCCTCCCATTTCTTCTGTCCCTACTTCTCAGGAGGAACCTGGCGATTTGACAGGAGTGCCGGAGGAATATCATGATCTGCGCACGGTCTTCAGTCGGTCCCGAGCCAACTCCCTTCCTCCTCACCGGTCGTATGATTGTAGTATTGATCTCCTTCCGGGGACCACTCCTCCTCGAGGTAGACTATACTCTCTGTCGGCTCCCGAACGTAAGGCTCTCGAGGATTATTTGTCTGTGTCTCTTGACGCCGGTACCATAGTGCCTTCTTCCTCTCCGGCCGGGGCGGGGTTCTTTTTTGTTAAGAAGAAGGACGGTACTCTGCGCCCCTGCGTGGATTATCGAGGGCTGAATGACATAACGGTTAAGAATCGTTATCCGCTTCCCTTATGTCATCAGCCTTCGAGATTCTGCAGGGAGCCAGGTGCTTTACTAAGTTGGACCTTCGTAACGCTTACCATCTCGTGCGCATCAGAGAGGGGGACGAGTGGAAAACGGCGTTTAATACTCCGTTAGGGCATTTTGAGTACCGGGTTCTGCCGCTCGGTCTCGCCAATGCGCCAGCTGTTTTTCAGGCATTAGTTAATGATGTTCTGAGAGACATGCTGAACATTTTTGTTTTTGTCTATCTTGACGATATCCTGATTTTTTCTCCGTCACTCGAGATTCATGTTCAGCACGTTCGACGTGTTCTACAGCGCCTTTTAGAGAATTGTCTCTACGTAAAGGCTGAGAAGTGCTCTTTTCATGTCTCCTCCGTTACTTTTCTCGGTTCCGTTATTTCCGCTGAAGGCATTCAGATGGATTCCGCTAAGGTCCAAGCTGTCAGTGATTGGCCCGTTCCAAGGTCACGTGTCGAGTTGCAGCGCTTTTTAGGTTTCGCTAATTTCTATCGGCGTTTCATTCGTAATTTCGGTCAAGTTGCTGCCCTCTCACAGCTCTTACTTCTGTCAAGACGTGTTTTAAGTGGTCCGGTTCCGCCCAGGGAGCTTTTGATCTTCTAAAAGAACGTTTTACGTCCGCTCCTATCCTCGTTACTCCTGACGTCACTAGACAATTCATTGTCGAGGTTGACGCTTCAGAGGTAGGCGTGGGAGCCATTCTATCCCAGCGCTTCCAGTCTGACGATAAGGTTCATCCTTGCGCTTATTTTTCTCATCGCCTGTCGCCATCTGAGCGCAACTATGATGTGGGTAAATCGTGAACTGCTCGCCATCCGCTTAGCCCTAGGCGAATGGCGACAGTGGTTGGAGGGGGCGACCGTTCCTTTTGTCGCTTGGACAGAC
>NW_025758709.1:0-5014 GCF_021184085.1 Oncorhynchus gorbuscha | reverse complement strand
TTCCTTGTGTGTGTGTGTGTGTGTGTGTGTGTGTGTGTGTGTGTGTGTGTGTGTGTGTGTGTGTGTGTGTGTGTGTGTGTGTGTGTGTGTGTGTGTGTGTGTGTGTGTGTGTGTGTGTGTGTGTGTGTGTGTGTGTGTGTGTGTGGGTAGATGGAGAGCCCCATGTTGAACCTGGCTAAGCGTGTAGATCACTGGGTGTGGAACCCTGAGGATGAGAGAGATGACAGAGAAGTGGCAGCAGGAGCAGGGAGAGATTCCTACAGGTGTGTGAGAGGAGACTACAGAGAGGGAGATAACAGGAGAGGAGATAACAGGAGAGGAGATAACAGGAGAGGAGATAACAGGAGAGATAACAGAGGAGATAACAGGAGGTAACAGGAGTGAGAGGAGACTACAGGAGAGGAGATAACAGGAGAGGAGATAACAGGAGAGATTCCTACAGGTGTGTGAGAGGAGACTACAGGAGAGGAGACTAACAGGAGAGGAGATACAGGAGAGGAGATAACAGGAGAGGATAACAGATTCCTACAGGTGAGATAACAGGAGAGGAGATAACAGGAGAGGAGATAACAGGAGAGGAGATAACAGGAGAGATTCCTACAGGTGAGGAGATGAGGGAGACTACAGGTGTGTGAGAGGAGACTACAGGAGAGAGATAACAGGAGAGGAGATAACAGGAGAGATTCCTACAGGTGATGAGAGGAGACTACAGGAGAGGAGATAAGGAGAGGAGAGGAGAGAGACTAACAGGAGAGGAGATAACAGGAGAGATAACAGGAGAGATTCCTAGGTGTGTGAGAGGAGACTACAGGAGGTGAGATAACAGGAGAGGAGATAACAGGAGAGATTCCTACAGGTGTGTGAGAGAGACTACAGGAGACTACAGAGAGGAGATAACAGGAGAGGAGATAACAGGAGAGATTCCTACAGGTGTGAAGAGGAGACTACAGGAGAGGAGATAACAGGAGAGGAGATAACAGAGAGAGGAGACTACAGGAGATTCCTACAGGTGATAACAGAGAGATAACAGGAGAGGAGACTAACAGGAGAGGAGATAACAGGAGAGGAGATAACAGGAGAGAGGTGTGTGAGAGGAGACTACAGGAAAGGAGATAACAGAGAGGAGATAACAGGAGAGGAGATAACAGGAGAGATTCCTACAGGTGTGAGAGGAGACTACAGGAGAGGTGATAACAGGAGAGGAGATAACAGGAGAGATACTCAGGAGAGGAGACTACAGGAGAGGAGATAACAGGAGAGATTCCACAGGTGTGAGACTACAGGAGAGGAGATAACAGGAGAGAGATACAGGTGTGTGAGAGGAGACTACAGGAGAGGAGATAACAGGAGAGGAGATAACAGGAGAGATTCCTACAGGTGTGTGAGAGGAGATAACAGGAGAGGAGATGATAACAGGAGAGATACAGGGAGAGGAGATAACAGGAGAGGAGATAACAGTAGAGATTCCTACAGGTGTGTGAGAGGTGACTAATAACAGGAGAGGAGATAACAGGAGAGGATAACAGGAGAGATTCCTACAGGTGTGTGAGAGGAGACTTACAGGAGAGGTGATAACAGGAGAGGAGATAACAGGAGAGATTCCTACAGGTGTGTGAAAGGAGACTACAGGAGAGGAGATAACAGGAGAGGAGATACAGGAGAGGAGATAACAGTAGAGATTCCTACAGGTGTGTGAGAGGAGATAACAGGAGAGGAGATAACAGGAGAGGAGATAACAGGAGAGGAGATAACAGGAGAGATTCCTACAGGTGTGTGAGAGGAGACTACAGGAGAGGAGATAACAGGAGAGGAGATAAGAGATTCACAGGTGTGTGAGGTGATAACAGGAGAGGAGATAACAGGAGAGATTCCTACAGGTGTGTGAGGGAGACTACAGGAGAGGAGATAACAGGAGAGGAGATAAGAGGAGAGGAGATAACAGGAGAGGAGATAACAGGAGAGATTCCTACAGGTGTGTGAGAGGAGACTACAGGAGAGGAGATAACAGGAGAGGAGACTACAGGAGAGGAGATAACAGGAGAGGAGATAACAGGAGAGATTCCTACAGGTGTGTGAGAGGAGACTACAGGAGAGGAGATAACAGGAGAGGAGACTACAGGAGAGGTGATAACAGGAGAGGAGATAACAGGAGAGATTCCTACAGGTGTGTGAGAGGAGACTATAGGAGAGACTAACAGGAGAGGAGATAACAGGAGAGGATAACAGGAGATAACTACAGGTGTGATAGGAGACTACAGGAGAGGAGATAACAGGAGAGGATTAACAGGAGAGGAGATAACAGGAGAGTTCCTACAGGTGTGTGAGAGGAGACTACAGGAGAGGAGATAACAGGAGAGGAGATAACAGTAGAGATTCAGGAGAGGAGACTAACAGGAGAGAGATAACAGGAGAGATTCCTACAGGTGTGTGAGAGAGACTACAGGTGTGATAACAGGAGAGGAGATAACAGGAGAGGAGATAACAGGAGAGATTCCTACAGGTGTGTGAGAGGAGACTACAGGAGAGGAGATAACAGGAGAGGAGATAACAGGAGAGGAGATAACAGGAGAGATTCCTACAGGTGTGTGAGAGGAGACTACAGGAGAGGAGACTACAGGAGAGGAGACTACAGGAGAGGAGATAACAGGAGAGGAGATAACAGGAGAGGAGATAACAGGAGAGATTCCTACAGGTGTGTGAGAGGAGACTACAGGAGAGGTGATAACAGGAGAGGAGATAACAGTAGAGGTGATAACAGGAGAGATTCCTACAGGTGTGTGAGAGGAGACTACAGGAGAGGAGACTACAGGAGAGGAGACTACAGGAGAGGAGACTACAGGAGAGGAGACTACAGGAGAGGAGATAACAGGAGAGGAGATAACAGGAGAGATTCCTACAGGTGTGTGAGAGGAGACTACAGGAGAGGAGATAACAGGAGAGGAGATAACAGGAGAGGAGATAACAGGAGAGATTCCTACAGGTGTGTGAGACAGGAGAGGAGATCCTACAGGAGAGGAGATAACAGGAGAGGAGACTATTCAGGAGAGGAGACTACATAGACAGGAGAGGAGATAACAGGAGAGATTCCTACAGGAGAGGAGACTAACAGGAGAGAGATACAGGAGAGGAGACAGGAGAGGTGATAACAGGAGAGGAGATAACAGGAGAGGAGATAACAGGAGAGATTCCTACAGGTGTGTGAGAGGAGATGAGATACAGGAGAGGAGATAACAGGAGAGGAGATAACAGGAGAGATTCCTAACAGGTGTGAGAGAGGAGACTACAGAAGAGGAGATAACAGGAGAGGAGATAACAGGAGAGATTCCTACAGGTGTGTGAGAGGAGACTACAGGAGAGGAGATAACAGGAGAGGTGATAACAGGAGAGGAGATAACAGGAGAGATTCCTACAGGTGTGTGAGAGGAGACTACAGGAGAGGAGATAACAGGAGAGGAGATAACAGGAGAGATTCCTACAGGTGTGTGAGAGGAGACTACAGGAGAGGAGATAACAGGAGAGGAGATAACAGGAGAGGAGACAGGAGAGATTCCTACAGGTGTGTGAGAGGAGACTACAGGAGAGGAGATAACAGGAGAGGAGATAACAGGAGAGATTCCTAGGTGTGTGAGAGGAGACTACAGAGAGAGAGATAACAGGAGAGGAGGTAACAGGAGAGATTCCTACAGGTGTGTGAGAGGAGACTACAGGAGAGGAGAGGAGGAGATAACAGTAGAGGAGATAACAGGAGAGATAACAGGAGAGATAACAGGAGAGGAGATAACAGGAGAGGAGATAACAGGAGAGATTCCTACAGGTGTGTGAGAGGAGACTACAGGAGAGGTGATAACAGGAGAGGAGATAACAGGAGAGGAGATAACAGGAGAGATTCCTACAGGTGTGTGAGAGGAGACTACAGGAGAGGAGATAACAGGAGAGGAGATAACAGGAGAGATTCCTACAGGTGTGGAGAGGAGACTACAGGAGAGGAGAGAGGAGATAAGGACAGGAGAGGAGATAACAGGAGAGATAACAGGAGAGGAGATAACAGAGATTCCTACAGGTGTGTGGAGAGGAGACTACAGGAGAGGAGATAACAGGAGAGGAGATAACAGGAGAGATTCCTACAGGTGTGTGAGAGGAGACTACAGGAGAGGAGATAACAGGAGAGGAGGAGAGGAGATACAGGAGATATTCCTACAGGTGTGTGAGAGGAGATAACAGGAGAGGTGATAACAGGAGAGGAGATAACAGTAGAGATTCACAGGTGTGTGAGAGGAGACTACAGGAGAGGAGATAACAGGAGAGATTCCTACAGAGAGGAGACTACAGGAGAGGTGATAACAGGAGAGAGATAACAGGAGAGGAGATAACAGGAGAGATTCCTACAGGTGTGTGAGAGGAGACTACAGAGAGGAGATAACAGGAGAGATTCCTACAGGGTGTGTGAGAGGAGACTGACAGGAGAGGAGATAACAGGAGAGGAGATAACAGGAGAGATAACAGGAGAGATTCCTACAGGTGTGTGAGAGGAGACTACAGGAGAGGAGATAACAGGAGAGGAGAGATAACAGGAGAGATTCCTACAGGTGTGTGAGAGGAGACTACAGGAGAGGAGATAACAGAGAGGAGATAACAGGAGAGGAGATAACAGGAGAGATTCCTACAGGTGTGAGAGGAGACTGAGAGGAGAGATAACAGGAGAGGAGACTACAGGAGAGGAGACTAACAGGAGAGGAGATAACAGGAGAGGAGATAACAGAGGAGATAACAGGAGATTCCTACAGGTGTGTGAGAGGAGACTACAGGAGAGGAGATAACAGAGAGGAGATAACAGGAGAGGAGAGATAACAGGAGAGACTACAGGAGTGAGAGAGGAGACAATGAGAGGAGACTACAGGAGAGGAGAGAGACTACAGGAGAGGAGGATAACAGGAGAGGAGATAACAGGAGAGGAGATAACAGGTGTGTGAGAGGAGATAACAGGAGAGATGAGATACAGGTGTGTGAGAGGTGA
>NW_025758708.1:0-5015 GCF_021184085.1 Oncorhynchus gorbuscha | reverse complement strand
GTTGTTTTGGGTCATCCCTGGCTAGTATGTCATAATCCTTCTATTAATTGGTCTTGTAATTCTATCCTATCCTGGAACGTATCTTGTCATGTGAAGTGCTTAATGTCTGCCATCCCTCCCATTTCTTCTGTCCCCACTTCTCCAGGAGGAACCTGGCGATTTGACAGGAGTGCCGGAGGAATATCATGATCTGCGCACGGTCTTCAGTCGGTCCCGAGCCAACTCCCTTCCTCCTCACCGGTCGTATGATTGTAGTATTGATCTCCTTCCGGGGACCACTCCTCCTCGGGGTAGACTATACTCTCTGTCGGCTCCCGAACGTAAGGCTCTCGAGGATTATTTATCTGTGTCTCTTGACGCCGGTACCATAGTGCCTTCTTCCTCTCCGGCCGGGGCGGGGTTCTTTTTGTTAAGAAGAAGGACGGTACTCTGCGGCCCTGCGTGGATTATCGAGGGCTGAATGACATAACGGTTAAGAATCGTTATCCGCTTCCCCATATGTCATCAGCCTTCGAGATTCTGCAGGGAGCCAGGTGCTTTACTAAGTTGGACCTTCGTAACGCTTACCATCTCGTGCGCATCAGAGAGGGGGACGAGTGGAAAACGGCGTTTAACACTCCGTTAGGGCATTTTGAGTACCGGGTTCTGCCGTTTGGTCTCGCCAATGCGCCAGCTGTTTTTCAGGCATTAGTTAATGATGTTCTGAGAGACATGCTGAACATCTTTGTTTTTGTCTATCTTGACGATATCCTGATTTTTCACCGTCACTCGAGATTCATGTTCAGCACGTTCGACGTGTTCTACAGCGCCTTTCAGAGAATTGTCTCTACGTAAAGGCTGAGAAGTGTTCTTTTCATGTCTCCTCCGTTACTTTTCTCGGTTCCGTTATTTCCGCTGAAGGCATTCAGATGGATTCCGCTAAGGTCCAAGCTGTCAGTGATTGGCCCGTTCCAAGGTCACGTGTCGAGTTGCAGCGCTTTTTAGGTTTCGCTAATTTCTATCGGCGTTTCATTCGTAATTTCGGTCAAGTTGCTGCCCCTCTCACAGCTCTTACTTCTGTCAAGACTGATGTTTTAGAGTAGTCCCGGACTCGCGCTTCAGGAGGCTTTGATCTTCTAAAGGCGTTTTGCGTCAGCTCCTATCTGTTCTCTGACGTCACTAGACAATTCATTGTCGGGTTGGCCTTCAGAGGTAGGCGTGGGAACCATTCTATCCCAGCGCTTCCAGTCTGACGATAAGGTTCATCCTTGCGCTTATTTTCTCATCGCCTGTCGCCATCTGGCGCAACTATGATGATGGTAACCGTGAACTGCTCGCCATCCCGCTTAGCCCTAGGCGAATGGCGACAGTGGTTGGAGGGCGACCGTTCCTTTTGTCGTTTGGACAGACCATAAGAACCTTGAGTACATCCGTTCTGCCAAACAACTTAATGCCCGTCAAGCTCGTTTGGGGCGTTGTTTTTCGCTCGTTTGAGTTTGTGATTTCTTACCGTCCGGGTGGCAGAACACCAAGCCTGATGCCTTATCCCGTCTGTTTAGTTCTTCTGTGGCTTCTACTGATCGAGGGGATTCTTCATATGGGCGTGTTGTCGGGTTGACAGTCTGGGGGTGAAAGACAGGTTAAGCAAGCACTCACGCACACTGCGTCGCCGCGCGCTGTCCTAGTAACCTCCTTTTCGTTCCTGTTTCCACTCGTCTGGCTGTTCTTCGAGTGGGCTCACTCTGCCAAGTTAGCTGGTCATCCCGGTGTTCGAGGCACTCTTGCGTCTATTCGCCAGCGATTTTGGTGGCCGACTCAGGAGCGTGACACGCGCCGTTTCGTGGCTGCTTGTTCGGACTGCGCGCAGACCTTCAGTCGGGTAACTCTCCTCCCTGCCCGGTCCGTCAGTGACCGCTCCCCATTCCTTCTCGACCATGGTCTCACATCGCCCTAGACACCATTACCGGTCTGCCTTTGTCTGCGGGAGAAGACTGTGAGCGCCAATAAACGCAGGATTAAGAGTCCTAGGTATTGTTGCGGCCAGAAAGTGTGGCTTTCCACTCGCAACCTTCCTCTTACGACAGCTTCTCGTAAGTTGACTCCGCGGTTCATTGGTCCGTTCCGTGTCTCCCAGGTCGTCAATCCTGTCGCTGTGCGACTGCTTCTTCCGCGACATCTTCGTCGCGTCCATCCTGTCTTCCATGTCTCCTGTGTTAAGCCCTTTCTTCGCACCCCCGTTCGTCTTCCCTCCCCCTCCCGTCCTTGTCGAGAGCGCACCTATTTACAAGGTACATAAGATCATGGACATGCGTTCTCGGGGACGGGGTCACCAATACTTAGTGGATTGGGAGGGTTACGGTCCTGAGGAGAGGAGTTGGGTTCCGTCTCGGGACGTGCTGGACCGTTCACTCATTGATGATTTCCTCCGTTGCCGCCAGGATTCCTCCTCGAGTGCGCCAGGAGCGCTCGGTGAGTGGGGGGTACTGTCATGTTTTGTCATTTATTATCTTGTCTTGTCCCTGTGCTTCCCATTCTATTCGTTTCCCTCTGCTGGTCTTATTAGGTTCTTTCCCTCTTTCTATCCCTCTCTCTCCCCCTCCCTCTCTCACTCTCTCGCTCTCTCTTCTCTCTATCGTTCCGTTCCTGCTCCCAGCTGTTCCTATTCCCCTAATCATCATTTAGCCTTCCCACACCTGTTCCCGATCCTTTTCCCTGATTAGAGTCCCTATTTCTCTCCTTGTTTCCCGTACCTGCCCCGTCGGATCCTCATTTATAATTCACCGTGCTGTGTCTATGTTTTGCCCTGTCGTGTCGTGTTTCCCTCAGATGCTGCGTGGTGAGCAGGTGTCTGAGTCTGCTAGGTTCAAGTGCCTTCCCGAGGCAACCTGCAGTTCTCGATCAAGTCTCCAGTCTGTTCTTGTCTTTACGTGTAGTATTATGCTTTTTGTTTTGTAAAGTTTATTCTGGATTAAATACTCTGTTTTCGCCAAGTCGCTTTTGGGTCCTCATTCACCTGCATGACAGCACAGTTGGAGCTAGGACCACAAGCATTTAGTTAGATATTACTGTTGGAGCTAGGACCACAAGCATTTAGTTAGATATTACTGTTGGAGCTAGGAACACAAGCATTTAGTTAGATATTACTGGACTGGTGGAGCTCGGAACACAAGCATTTAGTTAGATATTACTGTTGGAGCCAGGAACACAAGCATTTAGTTAGATATTACTGCACTGTTGGAGCTAGGAACACAAGCATTTAGTTAGATATTACTGCACTGGTGGAGCTAGGAACACAAGCATTTAGCTAGATATTACTGCACTGTTGGAGCTAGGAACACAATCATTTAGTTAGATATCACTGTTGGAGCTAGGAACACAAGCATTTAGTTAGATATTACTGCACTGTTGGAGCTAGGAACACAATCATTTAGTTAGATATCACTGTTGGAGCTAGGAACACAAGCATTTAGTTAGATATCACTGTTGGAGCTAGGAACACAAGCATTTAGTTAGATATTACTGCACTGTTGGAGCTAGGAACACAATCATTTAGTTAGATATCACTGTTGGAGCTAGGAACACAAGCATTTAGTTAGATATCACTGTTGGAGCTAGGAACACAAGCATTTAGTTAGATATCACTGTTGGAGCTAGGAACACAATCATTTAGTTAGATATCACTGTTGGAGCTAGGAACACAAGCATTTAGTTAGATATTACTGCACTGTTGGAGCTAGGAACACAAGCATTTAGTTAGATATTACTGCACTGTTGGAGCTAGGAACACAAGCATTTCGTTAGATATTACTGCACTGGTGGAGCTAGGAACACAAGCATTTAGTTAGATATTACTGTTGGAGCTAGGAACACAAGCATTTAGTTAGATATTACTGCACTGGTGGAGCTAGGAACACAAGCATTTAGTTAGATATTACTGCACTGGTGGAGCTAGGACCACAAGCATTTAGTTAGATATTACTGTTGGAGCTAGGAACACAAGCATTTAGTTAGATATTACTGCACTGGTGGAGCTAGGACCACAAGCATTTAGTTAGATATTACTGTTGGAGCTAGGACCACAAGCATTTAGTTAGATATTACTGTTGGAGCTAGGACCACAAGCATTTAGTTAGATATTACTGTTGGAGCTAGGAACACAAGCATTTAGTTAGATATTACTGTTGGAGCTAGGAACACAAGCATTTAGTTAGATATTACTGGACTGGTGGAGCTCGGAACACAAGCATTTAGTTAGATATTACTGTTGGAGCCAGGAACACAAGCATTTAGTTAGATATTACTGCACTGTTGGAGCTAGGAACACAAGCATTTAGTTAGATATTACTGCACTGGTGGAGCTAGGAACACAAGCATTTAGTTAGATATTACTGCACTGGTGGAGCCAGGAACACAAGCATTTAGTTAGATATTACTGCACTGTTGGAGCTAGAAACACAAGCATTTAGTTAGATACTACTGCACTGTGGAGCTAGGAACACAAGCATTTAGTTAGATACTGTACTGGTGGAGCTAGGGAACACAAGCATTTAGTTAGATATTACTGTTGGAGCTGGAACACAATCATTTAGTTAGATATCACTGTTGGAGCTTAGGGAACACAAGCATTTAGTTAGATACTACTGTACTGGTGGAGCTAGGAACACAAGCATTTAGTTAGATATTACTGCACTGGTGGAGCTAGAACACAAGCATTTAGTTAGATACTACTGTACTGGTGGAGCTAGGAACACAAGCATTTAGTTAGATACTACTGCTGTTGGAGCTAGGAACACAATCATTTAGTTAGATATCACTGTTGGAGCCAGGAACACAAGCATTTGAAGCTAGATACTACTGTAAATTATGATTAGGAACACAAGCATTTGTTGATATTTACTGTTGAGCCAGGAACACAAGCATTTAGTTATGACATTACTGCACTGTGAGCTAGGACCACAAGCATCAGTTGTATTACTGTTGGAGCCAGGAAATTACGCCATTTAGTTAGATATTACTGCACCGGTGGAGCTAGGACC
>NW_025758707.1:0-5015 GCF_021184085.1 Oncorhynchus gorbuscha | reverse complement strand
CTGTCGTGTTTGTGCCTTCATCAGACGCTGCGTGTGAGCAGGTGTCTCAGTCGACTACGGCCTGCGCCTACCCGAGCGACCTGCAGTCTGTGGCGCTTCTCCAGTTGTTTTCCCCTCTACAAATCTAGAGGATGTCAGTTATTCCGTTTTGAACATTATTAAACTCTGTTTCTGTTAAGTCGCTTTTGGGTCCTCTTTTACCAGCATGACAGAAGGAACCGACCAAGGAATGGACCCAGCGACTTCAGACGCTCGTTACACTGCCGTCGAGTTCCAAGGAGCCATGCTCGGCAGACACGAGCAGGAATTGTCTGCTGCTCGCCATGCCGTGGAGAACCTGGCCGCTCAGGTTTCCGACCTCTCTGGACAGTTCCAGAGTCTACGTCTCGTGCCACCTGTTACTCCCTGGCCTGCCGAGCCTCCAGAACCCAGGGTTAATAACCCACCTTGCTACTCCGGGCAGCCCACTGAGTGCCGCTCCTTTCTCACGCAGTGTGAGATTGTGTTCTCTCTCAACCCCACACATACTCTAGAGAGAGAGCTCGGGTTGCTTCGTCATTTCACTCCTTACTGGCCGGGCTCGAGAATGGGGCACAGCTATCTGGGAGGCAAGGGCTGATTGCTCTAACAGATTCCAGAACTTTAAAGAGGAGATGATTCGGGTTTTGACCGTTCAGTTTTTGGTGAGGAGGCTTCTAGGGCCCTGGCTTCCCTTATGCCAAGGTGAACGGTCCATAACGGATTATTCCATTGAGTTTCGCACTCTTGCTGCCTCTAGTGAGTGGAACGAGCCGGCGCTGCTCGCTCGTTTTCTGGAGGGACTCCACGCAGCGGTTAAGGATGAGATTCTCTCCCGGGAGGTTCCTTCAGATGTGGACTCTTTGATTGCTCTCGCCATCCGCATAGAACGACGGGTAGATCTTCGTCACCGGGCTCGTGGAAGAGAGCTCGCATCAACGGTGTTTCCCTGCTCCGCATCGCAACCATCTCCCTCCTCTGGCTTTGAGACTGAGCCCATGCAGCTGGGAGGGATTCGCATCTCGAATAAGGAGAGGGAACAGAGGATCACCAACCGCCTGTGCCTCTATTGCGGAGTTGCTGGACATTTTGTTATTTCATGTCCAGTAAGAGGCCAGAGCCCATCAGTAAGCGGAGGGCTACTGGTGGCGCTACTACTCAGGTCCCTTCATCTAGATCTTGTACTACTATGTCGGTCCATCTACGCTGGACCGGTTCGGGTGCTACATGCAGTGCTTTGATTGACTCTGGGGCTGAGGGTTGTTTCATGGACGAAGCATGGGCTCGGAAACATAACATTCCTTTCAGACCGTTAGACAGGCCTACGCCCATGTTTGCCTTAGATGGTAGTCATCTTCCCAGTATCAAATTTGAGACACTACCTTTAACTCTCACAGTATCTGGTAACCACAGTGAGACTATGTCTTTTTTGATTTTCCGTTCACCGTTTACACCTGTTGTTTTGGGTCACCCCTGGCTTGTATGTCATAATCCTTCTATTAATTGGTCTAGTAATTCTATCCTATCCTGGAACGTTTCTTGTCATGTGAAGTGTTTAATGTCTGCCATCCCTCCCATTTCTTCTGTCCCTACTTCTCAGGAGGAACCTGGCGATTTGACAGGAGTGCCGGAGGAATATCATGATCTGCGCACGGTCTTCAGTCGGTCCCGAGCCAACTCCCTTCCTCCTCACCGGTCGTATGATTGTAGTATTGATCTCCTTCCGGGGACCACTCCTCCTCGAGGTAGACTATACTCTCTGTCGGCTCCCGAACGTAAGGCTCTCGAGGATTATTTGTCTGTGTCTCTTGGCGCCGGTACCATAGTGCCTTCTTCCTCTCCGGCCGGGGCGGGGTTCTTTTTGTTAAGAAGAAGGACGGTACTCTGCGCCCCTGCGTGGATATCGAGGAGCTGAATGACATAACGGTTAAGAATCGTTATCCGCTTCCCCTTATGTCATCAGCCTTCGAGATTCTGCAGGGGAGCCAGGTGCTTTACTAAGTTGGACCTTCGTAACGCTTACCATCTCGTGCGCATCAGAGGGGGACGAGTGGAAAACCGCGTTTAATACTCCGTTAGGGCATTTTGAAGTACCGGGTTCTGCCGTTCGGTCTCGCCAATGCGCCAGCTGTTTTCAGGCATTAGTTAATGATGTTCTGAGAGACATGCTGAACATTTTTTTTTTTTTGTTTTTGTCTATCTTGTGATATCCTGATTTTTCTCCGTCACTCGAGATTCATGTTCAGCACGTTCGACGTGTTCTACAGCGCCTTTTAGAGAATTGTCTCTACGTAAAGGCTGAGAAGTGCTCTTTCATGTCTCCTCCGTTACTTTTCTCGGTTCTGTTATTTCCGCTGAAGGCATTCAGATGGATTCCGCTAAGGTCAAGCTGTCAGTGATTGGCCCGTTCCAGGTCACGTGTCGAGTTGCAGCGCTTTTAGGTTTCGCTAATTTCTATCGGCGTTTCATTCGTAATTTCGGTCAAGTTGCTGCCCCTCCCACAGCTCTTACTTCTGTCAAGACGTGTTTTAAGTGGTCCGGTTCCGCCCAGGGAGCTTTTGATCTTCTAAAAGAACGTTTTACGTCCATCCTATCCTCGTTCTCCTGGCGTCACTAGACAATTCATTGTCGAGGTTGGCTTCAGGAAGCGTGGGGAGCCATTCTATCCCAGCGCTTCCAGTCTGTGATAAGGTTCATCCTTGCTAGCTTATTTTTTCTCATCGCCTCTATGTCGCCATCTGACGCAACTATGATCTGGGTAACCGTGAACTGCTCGCCATCCGCTTAGCCCTAGGCGAATGGCGACAGTGGTTGGAGCGACCGTTCCTTTTGTCGTTTGGACAGACCATAAGAACATTGAGTACATCCGTTCTGCCAAACGACTTAATGCCCGTCAAGCTCGTTGGGCGTTGTTTTAAGCTCGTTTCGAGTTTGTGATTTCTTACCGTCCGGATTAGCAAGAACACCAAGCCTGATGCCTTATCCCGTCTGTTTAGTTCTTCTGTGGCTTCTACTGATCCCGAGGATTCTTCCTTATGGGCGTGTTGTCGGGTTAACAGTCTAGGGGAATTGAAAGACAGGTTAAGCAAGCACTCACGCACTGCGTCGCCGCGCTTGTCTAGTAACCTCCTTTTCGTTCCTGTTTCCACTCGTCTGGCTGTTCTTCAGTGGGCTCACTCTGCCAAGTTAGCGGGTCATCCCGGTGTTCGAGGCACTCTTGCGTCTATTCGCCAGCGCTTTTGGTGGCCGACTCAGGAGCGTGACACGCGCCCCGTTCGTGGCTGCCTGTTCGGACTGCGCGCAGACTAAGTGGAGTAACTCTCCCTCCCTGCCCGGTCGTCTCAGACCGCTCCCCATTCCTTCTCGACCATGGTCTCCACATTGCCTTAGACTTCATTACCGGTCTGCCTTTGTCTGCGGGAAGACTGTGATTCTGATTGTCGATAGGTTCTCTAAGGCGGCACATTTCATTCCCTCAGCTAAACTTCCTTCCGCTAAGGGGCACAAAATCATTATTGAGAATGTATTCAGAATTCATGGCCTCCCGTTAGACGCCGTTTCAGACAGAGGTCATAATTCAACGTCACAGTTTTGGAGGAGTTCTGTCGTTTGATTGGGTCGTCCGTCAGTCTCTCTTCCGGGTTTCATCCCCAGTCTAACAGTCAAGCAGAGGGCCAATCAGACGATTGTGGTCGCATACTGCCAGCCTTTCTTTCAGAAACCCTGCGTCTTGGGCAGAACAGCTCCCCTGGGCAGAATACGCTCACAATTCGCTTCCTTCGTCTGCTACCGGGTTATCTCCGTTTCAGAGTAGTCTGGGTTACCAGCCTCCTCTGTTCTCATCCCAACTTGCCGAGTCCAGCGTTCCCTCCGCTCAAGCGTTTGTCCAACGTTGTGGCGCACCTGGAGGAGGGTGAGGTCTACTTTGCCGTTACAGGGCACAGACGGTGAGAGCCGCCAATAAACGCAGGATTAAGAGTCCAAGGTATTGTTGCGGCCAGAGGAGTGTGGCTTTCCACTCGCAACCTTCCTCTTACGACAGCTTCTCGTAAGTTGACTCCGCGGTTCATTGGTCCGTTCCGTGTCTCCCCAGGTCGTCAATCCTGTCGCTGTGCGGCCTAAGCCTTCCGCGACATCTTCGTCGCGTCCATCCTGTCTTCCATGTCTCCTGTGTTAAGCCCTTTCTTAGCACCCCCGTTCGTCTTCCCTCCCCCTCCCGTCCTTGTCGAGGCGCACCTATTTACAAGGTACATAAAATTATGGACATGCGTTCTCGGGGACGGGGTCCTGTTACCTAGTGGATTGGGAGGGTTACGGTCCTGAGGAGAGGAGTTGGGTTCCGTCTCGGGACGTGCTGGACCGTTCGCTCATCGATGATTTCCTCCGTTGCCGCCAAGTTCCTCTCGAGTGCGCCAGGAGCGCTCGGTGAGTGGGGGGTACTGTCATGTTTGTCATTTATTGTCATGTCTTGTCCCTGTGCTCCCCATGCTATTCGTTTCCCTCTGCTGGTCTTGTTTGGTTCTATCCTCTCTCTCCCTCCCTCTCTCCCACTCTCTCGCTCTCTCTTCTCTCTGTCGTTCCGTTCCTGCTCCCAGCTGTTCCTATTCCCTAATCATCATTTAGTCTTCCCACTGTTCCCGATCCTTTCCCTGATTAGATTCCCTATTTATTCCTTTGTAATCCGTTCCTGTTCCGTCGGTTCCTTATATTGTATATTCCATGCTGTGATTGCGTTTACGCCCTGTCCTGTCGTGTTTTTGCCGTGATTGTGTATCACCCTGTTCTGTCGTGTTTTGTGCCTTCATCAGACGCTGCGTGTGAGCAGGTGTCTCCAGTCGACTACTGACCTGCGCCTACCCGAAGCGACCTGCAGTCTGTGGCCACTTCTCAGTTGTTTCCCTCTACAAATCTAGAGGATGTCAGTTATTCCGTTTTGAACATTATTAAACTCTGCTTCTGTTAAGTCGCTTTTGGGTCCTCTTTTACCAGCATGACAA
>NW_025758706.1:0-5015 GCF_021184085.1 Oncorhynchus gorbuscha | reverse complement strand
AGATGAGGATCCGACGGGGCAGGAACGGAAAACAAGGAGAGAAATAGGGACTCTAATCAGGGAAAAGGATCGGGAACAGGTGTGGGAAGACTAAATGATTGATTAGGGGAATAGGAACAGCTGGGAGCAGGAACGGAACGATAGAGAGAAGAGAGAGCGAGAGAGTGAGAGAGGGAGGGGAGAGAGAGGGATAGAAAGAGGGAAAGAACCTAATAAGACCAGCAGAGGGAAACGAATAGAAGGGGAAGCACGGGGACAAGACATGATAATTAATGACAAAACATGACAGTACCCCCCACTCACCGAGCGCCTCCTGGCGCACTCGAGGAGGAACCCTGGCGGCAACGGAGGAAATCATCAATGAGCGAAACGGTCCAGCACGTCCCGAGACGGAACCCAACTCCTCTCCTCAGGACCGTAACCCTCCCAATCCACTAAGTATTGGTGACCCCGTCCCCGAGAACGCATGTCCATGATCTTACGTACCTTGTAAATAGGTGCGCTCTCGACAAGGACGGGAGGGGGAGGGAAGACGAACGGGGGTGCGAAGAAAGGGCTTGACACAGGAGACATGGAAGACAGGATGGACGCGACGAAGATGTCGCGGAAGAAGCAGTCGCACAGCGACAGGATTGACGACCTGGGAGACACGGAACGGACCAATGAACCGCGGAGTCAACTTACGAGAAGCTGTCGTAAGAGGAAGGTTGCGAGTGGAAAGCCACACTCTCTGGCCGCAACAATACCTTGGACTCTTAATCCTGCGTTTATTGGCGGCTCTCACAGTCTGTGCCCTGTAGCGGCAAAGTGCAGACCTCACCCTCCTCCAGGTGCGCTCACAACGTTGGACAAACGCTTGAGCGGAGGGAACGCTGGACTCGGCAAGCTGGGATGAGAACAGAGGAGGCTGGTAACCCAGACTACTCTGAAACGGAGATAACCCGGTAGCAGACGAAGGAAGCGAGTTGTGAGCGTATTCTGCCCAGGGGAGCTGTTCTGCCCAAGACGCAGGGTTTCTGAAAGAAAGGCTGCGTAGTATGCGACCAATCGTCTGATTGGCCCTCTCTGCTTGACCGTTAGACTGGGGATGAAACCCGGAAGAGAGACTGACGGACGCACCAATCAAACGACAGAACTCCCTCCAAAACTGTGACGTGAATTGCGGGCCTCTGTCTGGAACTGAGCGTCTAACGGGAGGCCGTGAATTCTGAACACATTCTCGATAATGATTTGTGCCGTCTCCTTAGCGGAAGGAAGTTTAGCGAGGGAATGAAATGTGCCGCCTTAGAGAACCTATCGACAACCGTAAGAATCACAGTCTTCCCCGCAGACAAAGGCAGACCGGTAATGAAGTCTAGGGCGATGTGAGACCATGGTCGAGAAGGAATGGGGAGCGGTCTGAGACGACCGGCAGGAGGAGAGTTACCCGACTTAGTCTGCGCGCAATCCGAACAAGCAGCCACGAAGCGGCGCGTGTCACGCTCCTGAGTCGGCCACCAAAAGCGCTGGCGAATAGACGCAAGAGTGCCTCGAACACCGGGATGACCAGCTAACTTGGCAGAGTGAGCCCACTGAAGAACAGCCAGGCGAGTGGAAACAGGAACGAAAAGGAGGTTACTAGGACAAGCGCGCGGCGGCGCAGTGTGCGTGAGTGCTTGCTTAACCTGTCTTTCAATTCCCCAGACTGTCAACCCGACAACACGCCCATAAGGAAGAATCCCCTCGGGATCAGTAGAAGCCACAGAAGAACTAAACAGACGGGATAAGGCATCAGGCTTGGTGTTCTTGCTACCCGGACGGTAAGAAATCACAAACTCGAAACGAGCGAAAAACAACGCCCAACGAGACTTGACGGGCATTAAGTCGTTTGGCAGAACGGATGTACTCAAGGTTCTTATGGTCTGTCCAAACGACAAAAGGAACGGTCGCCCCCTCCAACCACTGTCGCCATTCGCCTAGGGCTAAGCGGATGGCGAGCAGTTCACGGTTACCCACATCATAGTTGCGCTCAGATGGCGACAGGCGATGAGAAAAATAAGCGCAAGGATGAACCTTATCGTCAGACTGGAAGCGCTGGGATAGAATGGCTCCCACGCCTACCTCTGAAAGAGCGTCAGCCTCGACAATGAATTGTCTAGTGACGTCAGGAGTAACGAGGATAGGAGGCGGTAAACGTTCTTTTAGAAGATCAAAAGCTCCCTGGGCGGAACCGGACCACTTAAAACACGTCTTGACAAATGAAACTGTGAGAGGGCAGCAACTTGACCGAAATTACGAATGAAACGCCGATAGAAGTGGAAACCTAAAGCGCTGCAACTCGACACGTGACCTTGGAACAGGCCAAATCACTGACAGCTTGGACCTTAGCGGAATCCATCTGAATGCCTTCAGCGGAAATAACGGAACAAGAAAGAGGAGGAGACATGAAAAGAACACTTCTCAGCCTTTACGTAGAACAATTCTCTAAAAGGCGCTGTAGAACACGTCGAACGTGCTGAACATGAATCTCCGAGTGACGGGAGAAAAAAATCAGGATATCGTCAAGATAGACAAAAACAAAGATGTTCAGCATGTCTCTCAGAACATCATTAACTAATGCCTGAAAAACAGCTGGGCGCATTGGCGAGACCAAACGGCAGAACCCGGTACTCAAAATGCCTAACGGGTGTTAACGCCCGTTTTCCACTCGTCCCCCTCTCTGATGCGCAGAGATGGTAAAGCGTTACGAAGGTCCAACTTAGTAAAGCACCTGGCTCCTGCAGAATCTCGAAGGCTGATGACATAAGGGAAGCGGATAACGATTCTTAACCGTTATGTCATTCAGCCTCGATAATCCAGGGGGCGCAGAGTACCGTCCTCTTCTTAACAAAAAGAACCCCGCCCCGGCGAGGAAAGAAGGCACTATGGTACCGGCGTCAAGAGACACAGATAAATAATCCTCAAGAGCCTTACGTTCGGGAGCGACAGAAGTATAGTCTACCCGAGGAGGTGTGGTCCCCGGAAGGGAGATCAATACTACAATCATCGACCGGTGAGGAGGAAGGGATTGGCTCGGGACCGACTGAAGACCGTGCAGATCATGATATTCCTCCGGCACTCCTGTCAAATCGCCAGGTTCCTCCTGAGAAGTGGGGACAGAAGAAATGGGAGGGATGGCAGACATTAAGCACTTCACATGACAAGATACGTTCCAGGATAGGATAGAATTACAAGACCAATTAATAGAAGGATTATGACATACTAGCCAGGGATGACCCAAAACAACAGGTGTAAAAGGTGAACGAAAAATCAAAGAAATAGTCTCACTGTAGTTTACAGATACTGTGAGAGTTAAGGTAGTGTCTCAAATCTGATACTGGGAAGATGACTACCATCTAGGAGCAAACAGGCGTAGGCTTGTCTAACTGTCTGAAAGAATGTTATGTTTCAGACCCAGTAGCAGTCCATGAAACAACCCTCAGCCCCAGAGTCAATCAAGGCTGCATGTAGCACTTGAACCGGTCCAGCGTAGATGGACCGACATAACAGTACAGGATCTAGATGAAGAGACCTGAGTAGTAGCGCTCACCAGTAGCCCTCCGCTTACTGATGGGCTCTGGCCTCTTACTGGACATGAATTAACAAAATGTCCATCAAATCCGCAATAGAGGCACAGGCGGTTGGTGATCCTCCGTTCCCTCTCCTTAGTCGAGATGCGAATCCCTCCCAGCTGCATGGGCTCAGTCTCAGAGCCAGAGGAGGGAGATGGTTGCGATGCGGAGCAGGGAAACACCGTTGATGCGAGCTCTCTTCCACGAGCCTGGTGACGAAGATCTACCCGTCGTTCTATGCGGATGGCGAGAGCAATCAAAGAGTCCACACTGGAAGGAACCTCCCGAGAGAGAATCTCATCTTTGACCACTGTGTGGAGTCCCTCCAGAAAACGAGCGAGCAGCGCCGGCTCGTTCCAGTCACTAGAGGCAGCAAGAGTACGAAACTCTATAGAGTAATCCGTTATGGATCGATCACCTTGGCATAGGGAAGCCAGGGCCCTAGAAGCCTCCCACCAAAACTGAACGGTCAAAAACCGAATCATCTCCTCTTTAAAGTTCTAGTAATTATTAGAACAATCAGCCCTTGCCTCCCAGATAGCTGTGCCCCACTCTCGAGGGCCCGGCCAGTAAGGAGTGAAGTAGTAGAAAGCAGCAGGCTCTCCTCACTCGTATGTGTTGGGTTGGAGAGAGAACACAATAACTGGGTGAAAGGACGGCACTCCGTGGGCTGCCCGGAGTAGCAAGGTGGGTTATTAACCTAGGTTCCGGAGAATCGGCAGGCCAGGAGTAACAGGTGGCACGAGACGAAGACTCTGGAGCTGTCCAGAGGTCGGAAGCCTGAGCCGGCCAGGTTCTCCACGGCATGGCGAGCAGCAGACAGTCCTGCTCGTGTCTGCCGAGCATGGCTCCTTGGATCTTGACGGCAGTGTTACGAGCCTCTGTAGTCGCTGGGTCCATTCCTTGGTCGGATCCCTTCTGTTATGCAGGTGAATGAGGACCCAAAGCGACTTGGCGAAAACAGAGTTTTTAATCCAGTAAGAAAACTTTACAAAACAAAAAGCATAATACTACTCGTAAAAGCGAAAACAGACTGGAGACTTGTCGAGAACTGCAGGTTGCCTCGGGGAGGCACGAACCTAGCAGACTCGAACCTCTGCCCAGCATCTGAAACACGACCACGACAGGGCAAAACATAGACACAGCACGGTGAATTATAGATGAGATCCGACGGGGCAGGAACGGAAAACAAGGAGAGAAATAGGGACTCTAATCAGGGAAAAGGATCGGGAACAGGTGTGGGAAGACTAAATGATTGATTAGGGGAATAGGAACAGCTGGGAGCAGGAACGGAACGATAGAGAGAAGAGAGAGCGAGAGAGTGAGAGAGGAGGGGGAGAGAGAGGGATAGAAAGAGGGAAAGAACCTAATAAGACCAGCAGAGGGAAACGAATAGAAGGGGAAGCACAGGGACAAGACATGATA
>NW_025758704.1:0-5016 GCF_021184085.1 Oncorhynchus gorbuscha | reverse complement strand
TGACGACCCTCCCACTCTGTCTGCCGTATTCTGTCTTTTTAAGTTCTTGTTTCCTTATTAGGATGCCGGTGGGCGGAGTTGAGAGGGTCGTCAGCTACATGGGAAACACCTGGGCCAGGTGTCTCCCAGGATAAATAGACCTCTTCAACTGTCATGCAGGTGAAAGAGGACCCAAAAGCGACTTAACAGAAACAGAGTTTATTTAAGTCCAAACAGGGAATAACAGAAATCCTCTAGTCTGTAGAGGGGAATAACTGGAGAAGCTGCCACAGACTGCAGGTCGCTTCGGTAGGCGCAGGCCGTAGTAGACAGAGACACCTGCTCACACGCAGCATCTGATGAAGGCAAAACACGTACAGGACAGGGCGATACACAATCACAGCAAAAACACGACAGGACAGGGCGAAACGCAATCACAGCATGGTGAATACTAAACAAGGAACCGACGGGACAGGAACGGAACACAAAGGAATAAATAGGGACTCTAATCAGGGGAAAGGATCGGGAACAGGTGTGGGAAGACTAAATGATGATTAGGGGGAATAGGAAACAGCTGGGAGCAGGAACGGAACGATAGAGAGAAGAGAGAGCGAGAGAGTGAGAGAGGGAGGGGGAGAGAGAGGGATAGAAGGAGGGAAAGAACCAAATAAGACCAGCAGAGGGAAACGAATAGAATGGGGAGCACAGGGACAAGACATGATAATAAATGACAAACATGACAGTACCCCCACTCACCGAGCTCCTGGCGCACGAGGAGGAATCCTGGCGGCAACGGAGGAAATCATCGACATGAGTGAACGGTCCAGCACGTCCCGAGACGGAACCCAACTCCCTCCTCAGGACCGTAACCCTCCCAATCCACTAAGTATTGGTGACCCCGTCCCCGAGAACGCATGTCCATGATCTTATGTACCTTGTAAATAGGTGCGCTCGACAAGGACGGGAGGGGGGAGGGAAGACGAACGGGGTGCGAAGAAAGGGCTTAACACAGGAGACATGGAAGACAGGATGGACGCGACGAAGATGTCGCTGAAGAAGCAGTCGCACAGTGACAGGATTGACGACCTGGGAGACACGGAACGGACCAATGAACCGCGGGAGTCAACTTACGAGAAGCTGTCAGAAGAGGAAGGTTGCGAGTGAGCCACACTCTCTGGCCGCAACAATACCTTGACTCTTAATCCTGCGTTTGCTGGCGGCTCTCACAGTCCTCCCCGCAGACAAAGGCAGACCGGGTGAAGCCTAAGGCGATGTGAGACCATGGTCGAGAAGGAATGGGGAGCGGTCTGAGACGACCGGCAGAGGAGAGTTACCTCGACTTAGTCTGCGCGCAGTCCGAACAAGCAGCCACGAAACGGGCGCGTGTCACGCTCCTGAGTCGGCCACCAAAAGCGCTGGCGAATAGACGCAAGAGTGCCTCAACACCGGGATGACCAGCTAACTTGGCAGAGTGAGCCCACTGAAGAACAGCCAGACGAAAGTGGAAACAGGAACGAAAAGGAGGTTACTAGGACAAAGCGCTGCGACGCAGTGTGCGTGAGTGCTTGCTTAACCTGTCTTTCACCCAGACTGTTAACCCGACAACACGCCTATAAGGAAGAATCCCCTCGGGATCAGTAGAAGCCACAGAAGAACTAAACAGACGGGATAAGGCATCAGGCTTGGTGTTCTTTGCTACCCGGACGGTAAGAAATCACAAACTCGAAACGAGCGAAAAACAACGCCCAACGAGCTTGACGGGCATTAAGTCGCTTGGCAGAACGGATGTACTCTGCTTCTTATGGTCTGTCCAAACGACAAAAGGAACGGTCGCCCTCCAACCACTGTCGCCATTCGCCTAGGGCTAAGCGGATGGCGAGCAGTTCACGGTTACCCACATCATAGTTGCGCTCAGATGGCGACAGGCGATGAGAAAATAAGCGCAAGGATGAACCTTATCGTCAGACTGGAAGCGCTGGGATAGAATGGCTCCCACGCCTACCTCTGAAGCGTCAACCTCGACAATGAATTGTCTAGTGACGTCAGGAGTAACGAGGATAGGAGCGGACGTAAAACGTTCTTTTAGAAGATCAAAAGCTCCTGGGCGGAACCGGACCACTTAAACACGTCTTGACAGAAGTAAGAGCTGTGAGAGGAGCAGCAACTTGACCGAAATTACGAATGAAACGCCGATAGAAATTAGCGAAACCTAAAAAGCGCTGCAACTCGACACGTGACCTTGGAACGGGCCAATCACTGACAGCTTGACCTAGCGGAATCCATCTGAATGCCTTCAGCGGAAATAACGGAACCGAGAAAAGTAACGGAGGAGACATGAAAAGAGCACTTCTCAGCCTTTACGTAGAGACAATTCTCTAAAAGGCGCTGTAGAACACGTCGAACGTGCTGAACATGAATCTCGAGTGACGGAGAAAAAATCAGATATCATCAAGATAGACAAAAACAAAAGATGTTCAGCATGTCTCTCAGAACATCATTAACTAATGCCTGAAAAACAGCTGGCGCATTGGCGAGACCGAACGGCAGAACCCGGTACTCAAAAATGCCCTAACGGAGTGTTAAACGCCGTTTCCACTCGTCCCTCTCTGATGCGCACGAGATGGTAAGCGTTACGAAGGTCCAACTTAGTAAAGCACCTGGCTCCCTGCAGAATCTCGAAGGCTGGATGACATAAGGGGAAGCGGATAACGATTCTTAACCGTTATGTCATTCAGCTCCCTCGATAATCCACGCAGGGGCGCAGAGTACCGTCCTTCTTCTTAACAAAAGAACCCCGCCCCGGCCGGAGAAGAAGAAGGCACTATGGTACCGGGCCAAGAGACACAGACAAATAATCCTCGAGAGCCTTACGTTCGGGAGCCGACAGAGAGTCTAGTCTACCTCGAGAGGAGTGGTCCCCCGGAAGGAGATCAATACTACAATCATACGACCGGTGAGGAGGAAGGGAGTTGGCTCGGACCGACTGAAGACCGTGCGCAGATCATGATATTCCTCCGGCACTCCTGTCAAACCGCCAGGTTCCTCCTGAGAAGTAGGACAGAAGAAACGGGAGGGATGGCAGACATTAAACACTTCATGACAAGAAACGTTCCAGGATAGGATAGAATTACTAGACCAATTAATAGAAGGATTATGACATACTAGCCAGGGATGACCCAAAAACAACAGGTGTAAACGGTGAACGGAAAATCAAAAGAAATAGTCTCACTGTGGTTACTAGATACTGTGAGAGTTAAAGGTAGTGTCTCAAATTTGATACTGGGAAGATGACTACCATCTAAGGCAAACATGGGCGTAGGCTTGTCTAACGGTCTGAAAGGAATGTTATGTTTCCGAACCCATGCTTCGCCCATGAAACAACCCTCAGCCCCAGAGTCAATCAAGGCACTGCATGTAGCACCCGAACCGGTCCAGCGAGATGGACCGACATAGTAGTACAAGATCTAGATGAAGAGACCTGAGTAGTAGCGCCACCAGTAGCTCCTCCGCTTACTGATGGGTTTCCTGCCTCTTACTGGACATGAATTAACAAATGTCCAGCAACTCCGCAATAGAGGCACAGGCGGTTGGTGATCCTCCGTCTCTCTCTCCTTAGTCGAGATGCGAATCCCTCCCAGCTGCATGGGCTCAGTCTCAAAGCCAGAGGAGGGAGATGGTTGTGATGCGGAGCAGGGAAACACCGTTGATGCGAGCTCTCTTCCACGAGCCCGGTGACGAAGATCTACCCGTCGTTCTATGCGGATGGCGAGAGCAATCAAAGAGTCCACATCTGAAGGAACCTCCCGGGAGAGAATCTCATCCTTAACCACTGCGTGGAGTCCCTCCAGAAAACGAGCGAGCAGCGCCGGCTCTGTTCCACTCACTAGAGGCAGCAAGAGTGCGAAACTCAATAGAATAATCCGTTATGGACCGTTCACCTTGGCATAAGGAAGCCAGGGCCCTAGAAGCCTCCTACCAAAAACTGAACGGTCAAAAACCCGAATCATCTCCCTTCTTTAAAGTTCTGGAACTTGTTAGAGCAATCAGCCCTGCCTCCTGGAGATAGCTGTGCCCCATTCTCGAGCCCGGCCAGTAAGGAGTGAAATGACGTAAGCAACCCGAGCCTCTCTAGAGTATGTGTTGGCTGAGAGAGAACACACCACACTGCGTGAGAAAGGAGCGGCACTCAGTGGGCTGCCCGGGAGTAGCAAGGTGGGTTATTAACCCTAGGTTCTGGAGGCTCGGCAGGCCAGGAAGTAACAGGTGGCACGAGACGAGACTCTGGAACTGTCCAGAGAGGTCGGAAACCTGAGCGGCCAGGTTCTCCACGGCATGGCGAGCAGCAGACAATTCCTGCTCGTGTCTGCCGAGCATGGCTCCTTGGATCTTGACGGCAGTGTAACAAGCGCCTGAAGTCGCTGGGTCCATTCCTGGTCGGTTCCTTCTGTCATGCAGGTGAAAGAGGACCCAAAAGCGACTTAACAGAAACAGAGTTTATTTAAGTCCAAACAGGGAATAACAGAAATCCTCTAGTCTGTAGAGGGGAATAACTGGAGAAGCGGCCACAGACTGCAGGTCGTCGGGTAGGCGCAGGCCGCGAGTAGACAGAGACACCTGCTCACACCTATATCTGATGAAGGCAAAAAACACGACAGGACAGGGCGATACACAATCACAGCAAAACACGACAGGACAGGGCGAAACGCAATCACATGGTGAATAATGTGTTCAAGGAACCGACGGGACAGGAACGGAACACAAAGGAATAAATAGGGACTCTAATCAGGGAAAGGATCGGAACAGGTGTGGGAAGACTAAATGATGATTAGGGGAATAGGAACAGCTGGGAGCAGGAACGGAACGATAGAGAGAAGAGAGAGCGAGAGAGTGAGAGGGAGGGGAGAGAGAGGGATAGAAGGAGGGAAAGAACCAAATAAGACCAGCAGAGGGAAACGAATAGGAATGGGGAGCACAGGGACAAGACATGATAATAAATGACAAACATGACATCAACATTCATGGAAGTGAGACTCTCTC
>NW_025758703.1:0-5018 GCF_021184085.1 Oncorhynchus gorbuscha | reverse complement strand
GCTGGTATGGTCTGGGCTGGGCTGGGCTGGTCTGGTAGGGGCTGGTATGGTCTGGTCTGGGCTGGGCTGGTCTGGTCTGGTAGGGGCTGGGCTGGTCTGGTAGGGGCTGGTATGGTCTGGTCTGGGCTGGGCTGGGCTGGTCTGGTATGGTCTGGTCTGGGCTGGGCTGGTCTGGTCTGGTCTGGGCTGGTCTGGTCTGGTCTGGTATGGTCTGGTCTGGTCTGGTCTGGTCTGGGCAGGGCTGGTATGGTCTGGTCTGGTCTGGTCTGGTCTGGTCTGGGCTGGTCTGGTAGGGGCTGGGCTGGTCTGGTAGGGTCTGGTCTGGTCTGGTCTGGTAGGGGCTGGGCTGGTCTGGTATGGGCTGGTCTGGTAGGGGCTGGTATGGTCTGGTAGGGGCTGGTATGGTCTGGTAGGGGCTGGTATGGTCTGGTAGGGGCTGGTATGGTCTGGTAGGGGCTGGTATGGTCTGGTAGGGGCTGGGCTGGTCTGGTAGGGGCTGGTATGGTCTGGTAGGGGCTGGTATGGTCTGGTAGGGGCTGGGCTGGTCTGGTAGGGGCTGGGCTGGTCTGGTCTGGTAGGGTCTGGGCTGGTCTGGTAGGGGCTGGTATGGTCTGGTAGGGGCTGGTATGGTCTGGTAGGGGCTGGTATGGTCTGGTAGGGGCTGGGCTGGTCTGGTAGGGGCTGGTATGGTCTGGTAGGGGCTGGTATGGTCTGGGCTGGGCTGGTCTGGTCTGGTAGGGGCTGGGCTGGTCTGGGCTGGTCTGGTCTGGTAGGGGCTGGTATGGTCTGGGCTGGGCTGGTCTGGTCTGGTCTGGTCTGGTAGGGGCTGGGCTGGTCTGGTAGGGGCTGGGCTGGTCTGGTAGGGGCTGGTATGGTCTGGTCTGGTCTGGTCTGGTCTGGTAGGGGCTGGGCTGGTCTGGTAGGGGCTGGTATGGTCTGGGCTGGGCTGGTCTGGTCTGGTAGGGGCTGGTCTGGTCTGGTAGGGGCTGGGCTGGTCTGGTAGGGGCTGGGCTGGGCTGGGCTGGGCTGGGCTGGTCTGGTAGGGGCTGGGCTGGTCTGGTAGGGGCTGGTATGGGCTGGGCTGGTCTGGTCTGGTAGGGGCTGGGCTGGTCTGGTAGGGGCTGGTATGGGCTGGGCTGGGCTGGTCTGGTCTGGTCTGGTAGGGGCTGGGCTGGTCTGGTAGGGGCTGGTACGGTCTGGGCTGGTCTGGTCTGGTAGGGGCTGGTCTGGTCTGGTAGGGGCTGGTATGGGCTGGGCTGGGCTGGTCTGGTCTGGTAGGGGCTGGGCTGGTCTGGTAGGGGCTGGTATGGGCTGGGCTGGTCTGGTCTGGTAGGGGCTGGGCTGGTCTGGTAGGGGCTGGTATGGTCTGGGCTGGGCTGGTCTGGTCTGGTAGGTGCTGGGCTGGTCTGGTAGGGGCTGGTATGGTCTGGGCTGGGCTGGTCTGGTCTGGTAGGGGCTGGTCTGGTCTGGTAGGGGCTGGGCTGGTCTGGTAGGGGCTGGTATGGGCTGGGCTGGGCTGGTCTGGTCTGGTAGGGGCTGGGCTGGTCTGGTAGGGGCTGGTATGGGCTGGGCTGGTCTGGTCTGGTAGGGGCTGGGCTGGTCTGGTAGGGGCTGGTATGGGCTGGGCTGGGCTGGGCTGGTCTGGTCTGGTCTGGTAGGGGCTGGGCTGGTCTGGTAGGGGCTGGTATGGTCTGGGCTGGGCTGGTCTGGTCTGGTAGGGGCTGGTCTGGTCTGGTAGGGGCTGGTATGGGCTGGGCTGGGCTGGTCTGGTCTGGTAGGGGCTGGGCTGGTCTGGTAGGGGCTGGTATGGGCTGGGCTGGTCTGGTCTGGTAGGGGCTGGGCTGGTCTGGTAGGGGCTGGGCTGGTATGGTCTGGGGTGGGCTGGTCTGGTAGGGGCTGGGCTGGTCTGGTAGGGCTGGGCTGGTAGGGGCTGGTATGGTCTGGTAGGGGCTGGTATGGTCTGGGCTGGGCTGGGCTGGTCTGGTAGGGGCTGGGCTGGTCTGGTAGGGGCTGGGCTGGTCTGGTATGGTCTGGTATGGTCTGGGCTGGTAGGGGCTGGTATGGTCTGGTAGGGGCTGGTATGGTCTGGTAGGGGCTGGTAGGGGCTGGGCTGGTCTGGTAGGGGCTGGGCTGGTCTGGTCTGGTAGGGTCTGGTATGGTCTGGGCTGGTCTGGGCTGGTAGGGGCTGGTCTGGTCTGGTAGGGTCTGGTATGGTCTGGTAGGGGCTGGGCTGGTCTGGTAGGGGCTGGTATGGTCTGGTAGGGGCTGGTATGGTCTGGTAGGGGCTGGGCTGGTCTGGTAGGGGCTGGTATGGTCTGGTAGGGGCTGGTATGGTCTGGGCTGGGCTGGGCTGGTCTGGTAGGGGCTGGGCTGGTCTGGTAGGGGCTGGGCTGGTCTGGTATGGTCTGGGCTGGTAGGGGCTGGTATGGTCTGGTAGGGGCTGGTATGGTCTGGGCTGGGCTGGGCTGGTCTGGTAGGGACTGGGCTGGTCTGGTAGGGGCTGGGCTGGTCTGGTAGGGTCTGGTATGGTCTGGGCTGGTAGGGGCTGGTATGGTCTGGTAGGGGCTGGTATGGTCTGGTAGGGCTGGTAGGGGCTGGGCTGGTCTGGCAGGGGCTGGGCTGGTCTGGTCTGGTAGGGTCTGTATGGTCTGAGCTGGTCTGGTCTGGGCCGGTAGGGATGGGCTGGTCTGGTAGGGCTGGTATGGTCTGGTAGGGGCTGGGCTGGTCTGTAGGGCTGGGTAAGGTCTGCAGGGGCTGGTGTATGGTCTGGTAGGGGCTGGGCTGGTCTGGTAGGGGCTGGTATGGTTTGGTAGGGCTGGTAGGGGCTGGGCTGGTCTGGTAGGGGCCATTGTCTGGTGGGGCTGGTATGGTCTGGTCTGGTAGGGGCTGGTATGAGCTGGGCTGGGCTGGTATGGTCTGGTCTGGTAGGGTCTGGTATGGTCTGGGCTGGGCTGGTCTAGGCTGGTCTGGTAGGGGCTGGTATGGTCTGGGCTGGTCTGGTCTGCTGGTCTGGTCTGGTCTGGGCTGGTCTGGTATGGTCTGGGCTGGGCTGGTCTGGTCTGGGCTGGTAGGGTCTGGTATGGTCTGGGCTGGGCTGGGCTGGTAGGGGCTGGTATGGTCTGGGCTGGGCTGGTCTGGTCTGGGCTGGGGGCTGGTCTGGGCTGGGCTGGTCTGGGCTGGGCTATGGTCTGGTCTGGTCTGGTATGGGTCTGGTCTGGTCTGGTAGGGCTGCTGGTCTGGTCTGGTATGGTCTGGTCTGGTCTGGTCTGGTCTGGTAGGGCTGGGCTGGTCTGGTAGGGGCTGGTACGGTCTGGGCTGGTCTGGTCTGGGCTGGTATGGTCTGGTCTGGTCTGGTATGGGCTATGGTCTGGTCTGGTCTGGTCTGGGTCTGGGCTGGTCTGGTAGGGGCTGGGCTGGTCTGGTAGGGGGCTGGTCTGGTCTGGTAGAGGCTGGGCTGGTCTGGTAGGGGCTGGTATGGTCTGGGCTGGGCTGGTCTGGTCTGGTAGGGGCTGGAGGCTGGTCTCTGGTAGGGGCTGGTATGGGCTGGGCTGGTCTGGTCTGGTCTGGTAGGGCTGGGCTGGTCTGGTAGGGGCTGCTGGTATGGGGGCTGGGCTGGGCTGGGCTGGTCTGGTCTGGTAGGGGCTGGGCTGGTCTGGGCTATGGTCTGGGCTGGTAGGGTCTGGGTATGGTCTGGGGCTGGGCTAGGCTGGTCTGGTCTGGTATGGTCTGGGCTGGGCTGGGCTGGTCTGGTAGGGGCTGGTATGGTCTGGGCTGGGCTGGTCTGGTCTGGGCAGGGTCTGGTATGGTCTGGGCTGGGCTGGTAGGGGCTGGTATGGTCTGGGCTGGGCTGGTCTGGTCTGGGCTGGGCTGGCTGGTCTGGGCTGGTCTGGGCTAGGGGTCTGGTCTGGTATGGTCTGGGCTGGTCTGGTAGGGGCTGGTCTGGTCTGGTATGGTCTGGTCTGGTCTGGTCTGGTCTGGGCTGGTCTGGTAGGGGCTGGGGTCTGGGGGCTGGTATGGTCTGGTCTGGTCTGGTCTGGTCTGGTATGGTATGCTGGTCTGGTCTGGTCTGGTCTGGTCTGGGCTGGTCTGGTGGGGGGTCTGGGCTGGCTGGTCTGAGTAGGGGGCTGGGCTGGTCTGGTCTGGCTGGTATGGTCTGGTAGGGGTCTGGGCTGGGCTGGTCTGGGCTGGGCTGGGGCTGGTCTGGTAGGGGCTGGTATGGTCTGGTCTGGAGCTGGGCTGGTCTGGTCTGGTAGGGGCTGGGCTGGTCTGGTAGGGGCTGGTATGGTCTGGTCTGGGCTGGGCTGGTCTGGTCTGGGCATGGTCTGGTCTGGGCTGGTCTGGTCTGGGCAGGGCTGGTATGTTCTGGTCTGGTCTGGGCTGGTCTGGTCTGGGCTGGGCTGGTCTGGTAGGGGCTGAGCTGGTCTGGTAGGGTCTGGTCTGGTCTGGTCTGGTAGGGGCTGGGCTGGTCTGGTAGGGGCTGGTATGGTCTGGTCTGCAGGCTGGGCTGGTCTGGTCTGGTATGGTCTGGGCTGGGCTGGTCTGGTCTGGTAGGGGCTGGTCTGGTCTGGTAGGGGCTGGGCTGGTCTGGTAGGGGCTGGTATGGGCTGGGCTGGGCTGGTCTGGTCTGGTAGGGGCTGGGCTGGTCTGGTAGGTGCTGGTATGGGCTGGGCTGGTCTGGTCTGGTAGGGGCTGGGCTGGTCTGGTAGGGGCTGGTATGGGCTGGGCTGGTATGGGCTGGGCTGGGCTGGTCTGGTCGGGGCTGGGCTGGTCTGGTAGGGGCTGGTATGGTCTGGGCTGGGCTGGTCTGGTCTGGTAGGGGCTGGTCTGGTCTGGTAGGGGCTGGTATGGGCTGGGCTGGGCTGGTCTGGTCTGGTAGGGGCTGGGCTGGTCTGGTAGGGGCTGGTATGGGCTGGGCTGGTCTGGTCTGGTAGGGGCTGGGCTGGTCTGGTAGGGGCTGGGCTGGTATGGTCTGGGGTGGGCTGGTCTGGTAGGGGCTGGGCTGGTCTGGTAGGGCTGGG
>NW_025758702.1:0-5018 GCF_021184085.1 Oncorhynchus gorbuscha | reverse complement strand
TTTTCCGTACCTGCCCTGTCGGATCCTCATCTATAATTCACCGTGCTGTGTCTATGTTTTGCCCTGTCGTGTCGTGTTTCCCTCAGATGCTGCGTGGTGAGCAGGTGTCTGAGTCTGCTAGGTTCAAGTGCCTTCCCGAGGCAACCTGCAGTTCTCGATCAAGTCTCCAGTCTGTTCTCGTCTTTACGAGTAGTATTATGCTTTTTGTTTTGTAAAGTTTCTTACTGGATTAAAAACTCTGTTTTCGCCAAGTCGCTTTTGGGTCCTCATTCACCTGCATAACAGAAGGATCCGACCAAGGAATGGACCCAGCGACTACAGAGCTCGTAACACTGCCGTCGAGATCCAAGGAGCCATGCTCGGCAGACACGAGCAGGAATTGTCTGCTGCTCGCCATGCCGTGGAGAACCTGGCCGCTCAGGTTTCCGACCTCTCTGGACAGTTCCAGAGTCTTCGTCTCGTGCCACCTGTTACTTCCTGGCCTGCCGAGCCTCCAGAACCTAGGGTTAATAACCCACCTTGCTACTCCGGGCAGCCCACTGAGTGCCGCTCCTTTCTCACCCAGTGTGAGATTGTGTTCTCTCTCAACCCAACACATACTCTAGAGAGCTCGGGTTGCTTACGTCATTTCACTCCTTACTGGCCGGGCCCGAGTGGGGCACAGCTATCTGGGAGGCAAGGGCTGATTGTTCTAACAATTACCAGAACTTTAAAGAGGAGATGATTCGGGTTTTTGACCGTTCAGTTTTGGTGGGGAGGCTTCTAGGGCCCTGGCTTCCCTATGCCAAGGTGATCGATCCATAACGGATTACTCTATAGAGTTTCGTACTCTTGCTGCCTCTAGTGACTGGAACGAGCCGGCGCTGCTCGCTCGTTTTCTGGAGGGACTCCACACAGTGGTCAAAGATGAGATTCTCTCTCGGGAGGTTCCTTCCAGTGTGGACTCTTTGATTGCTCTCGCCATCCGCATAGAACGACGGGTAGATCTTCGTCACCAGGCTCGTGGAAGAGAGCTCGCATCAACGGTGTTTCCCTGCTCCGCATCGCAACCATCTCCCTCCTCTGGCTCTGAGACTGAGCCCATGCAGCTGGGAGGGATTCGCATCTCGACTAAGGAGAGGGAACGGAGGATCACCAACCGCCTGTGCCTCTATTGCGGATTTGATGGACATTTTGTTAATTCATGTCCAGTAAGAGGCCAGAGCCCATCAGTAAGCGGAGGGCTACTGGTGAGCGCTACTACTCAGGTCTCTTCATCTAGATCCTGTACTACTATGTCGGTCCATCTACGCTGGACCGGTTCGGGTGCTACATGCAGTGCCTTGATTGACTCTGGGGCTGAGGGTTGTTTCATGGACGAAGCATGGGTTCGGAAACATAACATTCCTTTCAGACAGTTAGACAAGCCTACGCCCATGTTTGCCTTAGATGGTAGTCATCTTCCCAGTATCAGATTTGAGACACTACCTTTAACTCTCACAGTATCTGGTAACCACAGTGAGACTATTTCTTTTTGATTTTTCGTTCACCTTTCACACCTGTTGTTTTGGGTCATCCCTGGCTAGTATGTCATAATCCTTCTATTAATTGGTCTTGTAATTCTATCCTATCCTGGAACGTATCTTGTCATGTGAAGTGCTTAATGTCTGCCATCCCTCCCATTTCTTCTGTCCCCACTTCTCAGGAGGAACCTGGCGATTTGACAGGAGTGCCGGAGGAATATCATGATCTGCGCACGGTCTTCAGTCGGTCCCGAGCCAACTCCCTTCCTCCTCACCGGTCGTATGATTGTAGTATTGATCTCCTTCCGGGGACCACTCCTCCTCGGGGTAGACTATACTCTCTGTCGGCTCCCGAACGTAAGGCTCTCGAGGATTATTTATCTGTGTCTCTTGACGCCGGTACCATAGTGCCTTCTTCCTCTCCGGCCGGGCGGGGTTCTTTTTGTTAAGAAGAAGGACGGTACTCTGCGCCCCTGCGTGGATTATCGAGGCTGAATGACATAACGGTTAAGAATCGTTATCCGCTTCCCCTTATGTCATCAGCCTTCGAGATTCTGCAGGGAGCCAGGTGCTTTACTAAGTTGGACCTTCGTAACGCTTACCATCTCGTGCGCATCAGAGAGGGGGACGAGTGGAAAACGGCGTTTAACACTCCGTTAGGGCATTTTGAGTACCGGGTTCTGCCGTTTGGTCTCGCCAATGCGCCAGCTGTTTTCAGGCATTAGTTAATGATGTTCTGAGAGACATGCTGAACATCTTTGTTTTTGTCTATCTTGACGATATCCTGATTTTTCACCGTCACTCGAGATTCATGTTCAGCACGTTCGACGTGTTCTACAGCGCCTTTTAGAGAATTGTCTCTACGTAAAGGCTGAGAAGTGCTCTTTTCATGTCTCCTCCGTTACTTTTCTCGGTTCCGTTATTTCCGCTGAAGGCATTCAGATGGATTCCGCTAAGGTCCAAGCTGTCAGTGATTGGCCCGTTCCAAGGTCACGTGTCGAGTTGCAGCGCTTTTTAGGTTTCGCTAATTTCTATCGGCGTTTCATTCGTAATTTCGGTCAAGTTGCTGCCCCTCTCACAGCTCTTACTTCTGTCAAGACGTGTTTTAAGTGGTCGGTTCCGCCCAGGGAGCTTTTGATCTTCTAAAAGAACGTTTTACGTCCGCTCCTATCCTCGTTACTCCTGACGTCACTAGACAATTCATTGTCGAGGTTGGCCTTCAGAGGTAGGCGTGGGAGCCATTCTATCCCAGCGCTTCCAGTCTGACGATAAGGTTCATCCTTGCGCTTATTTTTCTCATCGCCTGTCGCCATCTGAGCGCAACTATGATGTGGGTAACCGTGAACTGCTCGCCATCCGCTTAGCCCTAGGCGAATGGCGACAGTGGTTGGAGGGCGACCGTTCCTTTTGTCGTTTGGACAGACCATAAGAACCTTGAGTACATCCGTTCTGCCAAACGACTTAATGCCCGTCAAGCTCGTTGGGCGTTGTTTTTCGCTCGTTTCGAGTTTGTGATTTCTTACCGTCCGGGTAGCAAGAACACCAAGCCTGATGCCTTATCCCGTCTGTTTAGTTCTTCTGTGGCTTCTACTGATCCCGAGGGGATTCTTCCTTATGGGCGTGTTGTCGGGTTGACAGTCTGGGGAATTGAAAGACAGGTTAAGCAAGCACTCACGCACACTGCGTCGCCGCGCGCTGTCCTAGTAACCTCCTTTTCGTTCCTGTTTCCACTCGTCTGGCTGTTCTTCAGTGGGCTCACTCTGCCAAGTTAGCTGGTCATCCCGGTGTTCGAGGCACTCTTGCGTCTATTCGCCAGCGCTTTTGGTGGCCGACTCAGGAGCGTGACACGCGCCGTTTCGTGGCTGCTTGTTCGGACTGCGCGCAGACTAAGTCGGGTAACTCTCCTCCTGCCGGTCGTCTCAGACCGCTCCCCATTCCTTCTCGACCATGGTCTCACATCGCCCTAGACTTCATTACCGGTCTGCCTTTGTCTGCGGGGAAGACTGTGATTCTTACGGTTGTCGATAGGTTCTCTAAGGCGGCACATTTCATTCCCCTCGCTAAACTTCCTTCCGCTAAGGAGACGGCACAAATCATTATCGAGAATGTGTTCAGAATTCATGGCCTCCCGTTAGACGCCGTTTCAGACAGAGGCCCGCAATTCACGTCACAGTTTTGGAGGGAGTTCTGTCGTTTGATTGGTGCGTCCGTCAGTCTCTCTTCCGGGTTTCATCCCCAGTCTAACGGTCAAGCAGAGAGGGCCAATCAGACGATTGGTCGCATACTACGCAGCCTTTCTTTCAGAAACCCTGCGTCTTGGGCAGAACAGCTCCCCTGGGCAGAATACGCTCACAACTCGCTTCCTTCGTCTTCTACCGGGTTATCTCCGTTTCAGAGTAGTCTGGGTTACCAGCCTCCTCTGTTCTCATCCCAGCTTGCCGAGTCCAGCGTTCCCTCCGCTCAAGCGTTTGTCCAACGTTGTGAGCGCACCTGGAAGGAGGGTGAGGTCTGCACTTTGCCGCTACAGGGCACAGACTGTGAGCCGCCAATAAACGCAGGATTAAGAGTCCAAGGTATTGTTGCGGCCAGAGAGTGTGGCTTTCCACTCGCAACCTTCCTCTTACGACAGCTTCTCGTAAGTTGACTCCGCGGTTCATTGGTCCGTTCCGTGTCTCCCAGGTCGTCAATCCTGTCGCTGTGCGACTGCTTCTTCCGCGACATCTTCGTCGCGTCCATCCTGTCTTCCATGTCTCCTGTGTCAAGCCCTTTCTTCGCACCCCGTTCGTCTTCCCTCCCCCTCCCGTCCTTGTCGAGAGCGCACCTATTTACAAGGTACATAAGATCATGGACATGCGTTCTCGGGGACGGGGTCACCAATACTTAGTGGATTGGGAGGGTTACGGTCCTGAGGAGAGGAGTTGGGTTCCGTCTCGGGACGTGCTGGACCGTTCACTCATTGATGATTTCCTCCGTTGCCGCCAGGATTCCTCCTCGAGTGCGCCAGGAGGCGCTCGGTGAGTGGGGGTACTGTCATGTTTTGTCATTAATTATCATGTCTTGTCCCTGTGCTTCCCCTTCTATTCGTTTCCCTCTGCTGGTCTTATTAGGTTCTTTCCCTCTTTCTATCCCTCTCTCTCCCCCTCCCTCTCTCACTCTCTCGCTCTCTCTTCTCTCTATCGTTCCGTTCCTGCTCCCAGCTGTTCCTATTCCCTAATCATCATTTAGTCTTCCCACACCTGTTCCCGATCCTTTTCCTGATTAGAGTCCCTATTTCTCTCCTTGTTTTCCGTTCCTGCCCTGTCGGATCCTCATCTATAATTCACCGTGCTGTGTCTATGTTTTGCCCTGTCGTGTCGTGTTTCCCTCAGATGCTGCGTGGTGAGCAGGTGTCTGAGTCTGCTAGGTTCAAGTGCCTTCCCGAGGCAACCTGCAGTTCTCGATCAAGTCTCCAGTCTGTTCTCGTCTTTACGAGTAGTATTATGCTTTTTGTTTTGTAAAGTTTCTTACTGGATTAAA
>NW_025758701.1:0-5018 GCF_021184085.1 Oncorhynchus gorbuscha | reverse complement strand
ATTGTCGAGGTTGACGCTTCAGAGGTAGGCGTGGGAGCCATTCTATCCCAGCGCTTCCAGTCTGACGATAAGGTTCATCCTTGCGCTTATTTTTCTCATCGCCTGTCGCCATCTGGAGCGCAACTATGATGTGGGTAACCGTGAACTGCCTCGCCATCCGCTTAGCCCTAGGCGAATGGCGACAGTGGTTGGAGGGGGCGACCGTTCCTTTTGTCGTTTGGACAGACCATAAGAACCTTGAGTACATCCGTTCTGCCAAACCACTTAATGCCCACAAGCTCATTGGGCGTTGTTTTTCGCTTCTCGTTTCGAGTTTGTGATTTCTTACCGTCCGGGTAGCAAGAACACCAAGCCTGATGCCTTATCCGCCTGTTTAGTTCTTCTGTGGCTTCTACTGATCCCGAGGGGATTCTTCCTTATGGGCGTGTTGTCGGGTTAACAGTCTGGGAATTGAAAGACAGGTTAAGCAAGCACTCACGCACACCAGTGCCGCTCGCGCTTGTCCTAGTAACCTCCTTTTCGCTCCTGTTTCCACTGGTCTGGCTGTTCCTTCAGTGGGCCACTCTGCCAAGTTAGCTGGTCATCCCGGTGTTCGAGGCACTCTTGCGTCTATTCGCTAGCGCTTTGGTGGCCGACTCAGGAGCGTGACACGCGCCAGCTTCGTGGCTGCTTGTTCGGACTGCGCGCAGACTAAGTCGGGTAACTCTCTCCTGCCGGTCGTCTCAGACCGCTCCCCATTCCTTCTCGACCATGGTCTCACATCGCCCTAGACTCATTACCGGTCTGCCTTTGTCTGGGGGGAAGACTGTGATTCTTACGGTTGTCGATAGGTTCTCTAAGGCGGCACATTTCATTCCCTCGCTAAACTTCCTTCCGCTAAGGAGACGCAAAATCATTATCGAGAATGTATTCAGAATTCATGGCCTCCCGTTAGACGCCGTTTCAGACAGAGGCCCGCACCCACGTCACAGTTTTGAGGGAGTTCTGTCGCTTGATTGGTGCGTCCGTCAGTCTTCTTCCGGGTTTCATCCCCAGTCTAACGGTCAAGCAGAGAGGGCCAATCAGACGATTGGTCGATACTACGCAGCCTTTCTTTCAGAAACCCTGCGTCTTGGGCAGAACAGCTCCTGGGCAGAATACGCTCAAACTCGCTTCCTTCGTCCTGCTACCGGGTTATCTCCGTTTCAGAGTAGTCTGGGTTACCAGCCTCCTCTGTTCTCATCCCAGCTTGCCGAGTCCAGCTGCCCTCCGCTCAAGCGTTTGTCCAACGTTGTGAGCGCACCTGGAGGAGGGTGAGGTCTGCACTTTGCCGCTACAGGGCACAGACTGTGAGAGCCGCCAATAAACGCAGGATTAAGAGTCCTAGGTATTGTTGCGGCCAGAGAGTGGGCTTTCCACCGCAACCTTCCTCTCGACAGCTTCTCGTGGTTGACTCGCGGTTCATTGGTCCGTCTCGTGTCTCCCCAGGTCGTCAATCCTGTCGCTGTGCGATTGCTTCTTCCGCACATCTTCAGCTTGGCCCATCCTGGTTTCCATGTCTCCTGTGTTAAGCCCTTCTTCGCACCCCCGTTCGTTTCCCTCCCCTCCCCGTCCTTGTCGAGAGCGACCTATTTACAAGGTACATAAGATCATGGACATGCGTTCGGGACGGGGGTCACCAATACTTAGTGGATTGGGAGGTTGGCGGTCCTGGAGGAGAGGAGTTGGGTTCCGTCTCGGACGTGCTGGACTGTTCACTCATTGATGATTTCCTCCGTTGCCGCCAGGATTCCTCCTCGAAAAGCGCCAGGAGGCGCAGAGTGGGGGTACTGTCATGTTTTGTCATTTATTATCTTGTCTTGTCCCTGTGCTTCCATTCTATTCGTTTTCCTCTGCTGGTCTTATTAGGTTCTTTCCCTCTTCTATCCCTCTCTCTCCCCTCCTCTCTCACTCTCTCGCTTCTCTCTTCTCTCTATCGTCTGCCGTTCCTGCTCCCAGCTGTTCCTTTTCCCCTAATCAATCATTTAGTCTTACCACACCTGTTCCCGATCCTTTCCCTGATTAGAGTCCCTATTTCTTCCTTTGTGTTCCGTTCCTGTCCTGTCGGTTCCTTGTCTAGAATTCACCGTGCTGTGTTTGTTTTGCCCTGTCGTGTCGTGTTTTCCTTGTGATGCTGCGTGGTGAGCAGGTGTCTGAGTCTGTCTGGGTTCAAGTGCCTTCCGAGTCTCTCTATCGCTCCGTTCCTGCTCCCAGCTGTTCCTATTCCCTAATCATCATTTAGTCTTCCCACACCTGTTCCCGATCCTTTTCCCTGATTAGAGTCCCTATTTCTCTCCTTGTTTCCCGTACCTGCCCTGTCGGATCCTCATTTATAATTCACCGTGCTGTGTCTATGTTTTGCCCTGTCGTGTCGTGTTTCCTCAGATGCTGCGTGGTGAGCAGGTGTCTGAGTCTGCTAGGTTCAAGTGCCTTCCCGAGGCAACCTGCAGTTCTCGATCAAGTCTCCAGTCTGTTCTCGTCTTTACGTGTAGTATTATGCTTTTTGTTTTGTAAAGTTTATTCTGGATTAAATACTCTGTTTTCGCTAAGTCGCTTTTGGGTCCTCATTCACCTGCATGACAGAAGGATCCGACCGAGGAATGGACCCAGCGACTACAGACGCCGTAACACTGCCGTCGAGATCCAAGGAGCCATGCTCGGCAGACACGAGCAGGAATTGTCTGCTGCTCGCCATGCCGTGGAGAACCTGGCCGCTCAGGTTTCCGACCTCTCTGGACAGTTCCAGAGTCTTCGCCTCGTGCCACCTGTTACTTCCTGGCCTGCCGAGCCTCCAGAACCTAGGGTTAATAACCCACCTTGCTACTCCGGGCAGCCCACTGAGTGCCGCTCCTTTCTCACCCAGTGTGAGATTGTGTTCTCTCTCCAACCCAACACATACTCTAGAGAGAGAGCTCGGGTTGCTTACGTCATTTCACTCCTTACTGGCCGGGCCCGAGAGTGGGGCACAGCTATCTGGGAGGCAAGGGCTGATTGTTCTAACAATTACCAGAACTTTAAAGAGGAGATGATTCGGGTTTTTGACCGTTCAGTTTTTGGTGGGAGGCTTCTAGGGTCCTGGCTTCCTATGCCAAGGTGATCGATCCATAACGGATTACTCTATAGAGTTTCGTACTCTTGCTGCCTCTAGTGACTGGAACGAGCCGGCGCTGCTCGCCGTTTTCTGGAGGGACTCCACACAGTGGTCAAAGATGAGATTCTCTCTCGGGAGGTTCCTTCCAGTGTGGACTCTTTGATTGCTCTCGCCATCCGCATAGAACGACGGGTAGATCTTCGTCACCAGGCTCGTGGAAGAGAGCTCGCATCAACGGTGTTTCCCTGCTCCGCATCGCAACCATCTCCCTCCTCTGGCTCTGAGACTGAGCCCATGCAGCTGGGAGGGATTCGTGATCTCGACTAAGGAGAGGGAACGGAGGATCACCAACCGCCTGTGCCTCTATTGCGGATTTGATGGACATTTTGTTAATTCATGTCCAGTAAGAGGCCAGAGCCCATCAGTAAGCGGAGGGCTACTGGTGAGCGCTACTACTCAGGTCTCTTCATCTAGATCTTGTACTATTATGTCGGTCCATCTACGCTGGACCGGTTCGGTGCTACATGCAGTGCCTTGATTGACTCTGGGGCTGAGGGTTGTTTCATGGACGAAGCATGGGTTCGGAAACATAACATTCCTTTCAGACAGTTAGACAAGCCTACGCCCATGTTTGCCTTAGATGGTAGTCATCTTCCCAGTATCAGATTTGAGACACTACCTTTAACTCTCACAGTATCTGGTAACCACAGTGAGACTATTTCTTTTTTGATTTTTCGTTCACCTTTCACACCTGTTGTTTTGGGTCATCCCTGGCTAGTATGTCATAATCCTTCTATTAATTGGTCTTGTAATTCTATCCTATCCTGGAACGTATCTTGTCATGTGAAGTGCTTAATGTCTGCCATCCCTCCCATTTCTTCTGTCCCCACTTCTCAGGAGGAACCTGGCGATTTGACAGGAGTGCCGGAGGAATATCATGATCTGCGCACGGTCTTCAGTCGGTCCCGAGCCAACTCCCTTCCTCCTCACCGGTCGTATGATTGTAGTATTGATCTCCTTCCGGGGACCACTCCTCCTCGGGGTAGACTATACTTCTGTCGGCTCCCGAACGTAAGGCTCTCGAGGATTATTTATCTGTGTCTCTTGACGCCGGTACCATAGTGCCTTCTTCCTCTCCGGCCGGGCGGGGTTCTTTTTTGTTAAGAAGAAGGACGGTACTCTGCGCCCCTGCGTGGATTATCGAGGGCTGAATGACATAACGGTTAAGAATCGTTATCCGCTTCCCCTTATGTCATCAGCCTTCGAGATTCTGCAGGGAGCCAGGTGCTTTACTAAGTTGGACCTTCGTAACGCTTACCATCTCGTGCGCATCAGAGAGGGGGACGAGTGGAAAACGGCGTTAACACCCGTTAGGGCATTTTGAGTACCGGGTTCTGCCGTTTGGTCTCGCCAATGCGCCAGCTGTTTTTCAGGCATTAGTTAATGATGTTCTGAGAGACATGCTGAACATCTTTGTTTTTGTCTATCTTGACGATATCCTGATTTTTTCACCGTCACTCGAGATTCATGTTCAGCACGTTCGACGTGTTCTACAGCGCCTTTAGAGAATTGTCTCTACGTAAAGGCTGAGAAGTGTTCTTTCATGTCTCCTCCGTTACTTTTCTCGGTTCCGTTATTTCCGCTGAAGGCATTCAGATGGATTCCGCTAAGGTCCAAGCTGTCAGTGATTGGCCCGCTCCAAGGTCACGTGTCGAGTTGCAGCGCTTAGGTTTCGCTAATTTCTATCGGCGTTTCATTCGTAATTTCGGTCAAGTTGCTGCCCCTCTCACAGCTCTTACTTCTGTCAAGACGTGTTTTTAAGTGGTCCGGTTCCGCCCAGGGAGCTTTTGATCTTCTAAAAGAACGTTTACGTCCGCTCCTATCCTCGTTACTCCTGACGCCACTAGAC